>NW_027371238.1:0-29292 GCF_046119375.1 Phyllobates terribilis
TTTTTCCTGCTCCTCTTAGCATGATAAAGAAGATTCAAAGAGAGTGAGATGCCAGCTCCTTTCATTCAGTCTGTAGCTTCAATCATTTCTGGTATATTAATAACATGATGTTTTTCAATCGCAAAAATCAATGAATATTGTAAATGCACAAACAGTAATTTCTCCGCATTGCAAGGTGCAATTCTGAAATTTTTTGCTTTTTCCTGCTCCTCTTAGCATGATAAAGAAGATTCAAAGAGAGTGAGATGCCAGCTCCTTTCATTCAGTCAGTAGCTTCAATCATTTCTGGACGTTTTTCAATGGCAAAAATCAATGAATATTGTAAATGCACAAACAGTAATTTCTCCGCATTGCAAGGTGCAATTCTGAAATTTTTTGCTTTTTCCTGCTCCTCTTAGCATGATAAAGAAGATTCAAAGAGAGTGAGATGCCAGCTCCTTTCATTCAGTCAGTAGCTTCAATCATTTCTGGTATATGAATAACATGATGTTTTTCAATGGCAAAAATCAATGAATATTGTAAATGCACAAACAGTAATTTCTCCGCATTGCAAGGTGCAATTCTGAAATTTTTTGCTTTTTCCTGCTCCTCTTAGCATGATAAAGAAGATTCAAAGAGAGTGAGATGCCAGCTCCTTTCATTCAGTCAGTAGCTTCAATCATTTCTGGACGTTTTTCCATGGCAAAAATCAATGAATATTGTAAATGCACAAACAGTAATTTCTCCGCATTGCAAGGTGCAATTCTGAAATTTTTTGCTTTTTCCTGCTCCTCTTAGCATGATAAAGAAGATTCAAAGAGAGTGAGATGCCAGCTCCTTTCATTCAGTCAGTAGCTTCAATCATTTCTGGACGTTTTTCAATGGTAAAAATCAATGAATATTGTAAATGCACAAACAGTAATTTCTCCACATTGCAAGGTGCAATTCTGAAATTTTTTGCTTTTTCCTGCTCCTCTTAGCATGATAAAGAAGATTCAAAGAGAGTGAGATGCCAGCTCCTTTCATTCAGTCAGTAGCTTCAAACATTTCTGGTATATGAATAACATGATGTTTTTCAATGGCAAAAATCAATGAATATTGTAAATGCACAAACAGTAATTTCTCCGCATTGCAAGGTGCAAGTCTGAAATTTTTTGCTTTTTCCTGCTCCTCTTAGCATGATAAAGAAGATTCAAAGAGAGTGAGATGCCAGCTACTTTCATTCAGTCAGTAGCTTCAATCATTTCTGGACGTTTTTCAATGGTAAAAATCAATGAATATTGTAAATGCACAAACAGTAATTTCTCCACATTGCAAGGTGCAATTCTGAAATTTTTTGCTTTTTCCTGCTCCTCTTAGCATGATAAAGAAGATTCAAAGAGAGTGAGATGCCAACTCCTTTCATTCAGTCAGTAGCTTCAAACATTTCTGGTATATGAATAACATGATGTTTTTCAATGGCAAAAATCAATGAATATTGTAAATGCACAAACAGTAATTTCTCCGCATTGCAAGGTGCAATTCTGAAATTTTTTGCTTTTTCCTGCTCCTCTTAGCATGATAAAGAAGATTCAAAGAGAGTGAGATGCCAGCTCCTTTCATTCAGTCAGTAGCTTCAATCATTTCTGGACGTTTTTCAATGGCAAAAATCAATGAATATTGTAAATGCACAAACAGTAATTTCTCCGCATTGCAAGGTGCAATTCTGAAATTTTTTGCTTTTTCCTGCTCCTCTTAGCATGATAAAGAAGATTCAAAGAGAGTGAGATGCCAGCTCCTTTCATTCAGTCAGTAGCTTCAATCATTTCTGGACGTTTTTCAATGGCAAAAATCAATGAATATTGTAAATGCACAAACAGTAATTTCTCCGCATTGCAAGGTGCAATTCTGAAATTTTTTGCTTTTTCCTGCTCCTCTTAGCATGATAAAGAAGATTCAAAGAGAGTGAGATGCCAGCTCCTTTCATTCAGTCAGTAGCTTCAATCATTTCTGGTATATGAATAACATGATGTTTTTCAATGGCAAAAATCAATGAATATTGTAAATGCACAAACAGTAATTTCTCCGCATTGCAAGGTGCAATTCTGAAATTTTTTGCTTTTTCCTGCTCCTCTTAGCATGATAAAGAAGATTCAAAGAGAGTGAGATGCCAGCTCCTTTCATTCAGTCAGTAGCTTCAATCATTTCTGGACGTTTTTCCATGGCAAAAATCAATGAATATTGTAAATGCACAAACAGTAATTTCTCCGCATTGCAAGGTGCAATTCTGAAATTTTTTGCTTTTTCCTGCTCCTCTTAGCATGATAAAGAAGATTCAAAGAGAGTGAGATGCCAGCTCCTTTCATTCAGTCAGTAGCTTCAATCATTTCTGGACGTTTTTCAATGGTAAAAATCAATGAATATTGTAAATGCACAAACAGTAATTTCTCCACATTGCAAGGTGCAATTCTGAAATTTTTTGCTTTTTCCTGCTCCTCTTAGCATGATAAAGAAGATTCAAAGAGAGTGAGATGCCAGCTCCTTTCATTCAGTCAGTAGCTTCAAACATTTCTGGTATATGAATAACATGATGTTTTTCAATGGCAAAAATCAATGAATATTGTAAATGCACAAACAGTAATTTCTCCGCATTGCAAGGTGCAAGTCTGAAATTTTTTGCTTTTTCCTGCTCCTCTTAGCATGATAAAGAAGATTCAAAGAGAGTGAGATGCCAGCTACTTTCATTCAGTCAGTAGCTTCAATCATTTCTGGACGTTTTTCAATGGTAAAAATCAATGAATATTGTAAATGCACAAACAGTAATTTCTCCACATTGCAAGGTGCAATTCTGAAATTTTTTGCTTTTTCCTGCTCCTCTTAGCATGATAAAGAAGATTCAAAGAGAGTGAGATGCCAACTCCTTTCATTCAGTCAGTAGCTTCAAACATTTCTGGTATATGAATAACATGATGTTTTTCAATGGCAAAAATCAATGAATATTGTAAATGCACAAACAGTAATTTCTCCGCATTGCAAGGTGCAATTCTGAAATTTTTTGCTTTTTCCTGCTCCTCTTAGCATGATAAAGAAGATTCAAAGAGAGTGAGATGCCAGCTCCTTTCATTCAGTCAGTAGCTTCAATCATTTCTGGACGTTTTTCAATGGCAAAAATCAATGAATATTGTAAATGCACAAACAGTAATTTCTCCGCATTGCAAGGTGCAATTCTGAAATTTTTTGCTTTTTCCTGCTCCTCTTAGCATGATAAAGAAGATTCAAAGAGAGTGAGATGCCAGCTCCTTTCATTCAGTCAGTACCTTCAATCATTTCTGGACGTTTTTCAATGGCAAAAATCAATGAATATTGTAAATGCACAAACAGTAATTTCTCCGCATTGCAAGGTGCAATTCTGAAATTTTTTGCTTTTTCCCGCTCCTCTTAGCATGATAAAGAAGATTCAAAGAGAGTGAGGTGCCAGCTCCTTTCATTCAGTCAGTAGCTTCAAACATTTCTGGTATATGAATAACATGTTTTTCAATGGCAAAAATCAATGAATATTGTAAATGCACAAACAGTAATTTCTCCGCATTGCAAGGTGCAATTCTGAAATTTTTTGCTTTTTCCTGCTCCTCTTAGCATGATAAAGAAGATTCAAAGAGAGTGAGATGCCAGCTCCTTTCATTCAGTCAGTAGCTTCAATCATTTCTGGACGTTTTTCAATGGCAAAAATCAATGAATATTGTAAATGCACAAACAGTAATTTCTCCGCATTGCAAGGTGCAATTCTGAAATTTTTTGCTTTTTCCTGCTCCTCTTAGCATGATAAAGAAGATTCAAAGAGAGTGAGATGCCAGCTCCTTTCATTCAGTCAGTAGCTTCAATCATTTCTGGACGTTTTTCAATGGCAAAAATCAATGAATATTGTAAATGCACAATCAGTAATTTCTCCGCATTGCAAGGTGCAATTCTGAAATTTTTTGCTTTTTCCTGCTCCTCTTAGCATGATAAAGAAGATTCAAAGAGAGTGAGATGCCAGCTCCTTTGATTCAGTCAGTAGCTTCAAACATTTCTGGTATATGAATAACATGATGTTTTTCAATGGCAAAAATCAATGAATATTGTAAATGCACAAACAGTAATTTCTCCGCATTGCAAGGTGCAAGTCTGAAATTTTTTGCTTTTTCCTGCTCCTCTTAGCATGATAAAGAAGATTCAAAGAGAGTGAGATGCCAGCTACTTTCATTCAGTCAGTAGCTTCAATCATTTCTGGACGTTTTTCAATGGTAAAAATCAATGAATATTGTAAATGCACAAACAGTAATTTCTCCACATTGCAAGGTGCAATTCTGAAATTTTTTGCTTTTTCCTGCTCCTCTTAGCATGATAAAGAAGATTCAAAGAGAGTGAGATGCCAGCTCCTTTCATTCAGTCAGTAGCTTCAAACATTTCTGGTATATGAATAACATGATGTTTTTCAATGGCAAAAATCAATGAATATTGTAAATGCACAAACAGTAATTTCTCCGCATTGCAAGGTGCAAGTCTGAAATTTTTTGCTTTTTCCTGCTCCTCTTAGCATGATAAAGAAGATTCAAAGAGAGTGAGATGCCAGCTACTTTCATTCAGTCAGTAGCTTCAATCATTTCTGGACGTTTTTCAATGGTAAAAATCAATGAATATTGTAAATGCACAAACAGTAATTTCTCCACATTGCAAGGTGCAATTCTGAAATTTTTTGCTTTTTCCTGCTCCTCTTAGCATGATAAAGAAGATTCAAAGAGAGTGAGATGCCAGCTCCTTTCATTCAGTCAGTACCTTCAAACATTTCTGGTATATGAATAACATGATGTTTTTCAATGGCAAAAATCAATGAATATTGTAAATGCACAAACAGTAATTTCTCCACATTGCAAGGTGCAATTCTGAAATTTTTTGCTTTTTCCTGCTCCTCTTAGCATGATAAAGAAGATTCAAAGAGAGTGAGATGCCAGCTCCTTTCATTCAGTCAGTAGCTTCAAACATTTCTGGTATATGAATAACATGATGTTTTTCAATGGCAAAAATCAATGAATATTGTAAATGCACAAACAGTAATTTCTCCGCATTGCAAGGTGCAATTCTGAAATTTTTTGCTTTTTCCTGCTCCTCTTAGCATGATAAAGAAGATTCAAAGAGAGTGAGATGCCAGCTCCTTTCATTCAGTCAGTAGCTTCAATCATTTCTGGACGTTTTTCAATGGCAAAAATCAATGAATATTGTAAATGCACAAACAGTAATTTCTCCGCATTGCAAGGTGCAATTCTGAAATTTTTTGCTTTTTCCTGCTCCTCTTAGCATGATAAAGAAGATTCAAAGAGAGTGAGATGTCAGCTCCTTTCATTCAGTCAGTAGCTTCAAACATTTCTGGTATATGAATAACATGATGTTTTTCAATGGCAAAAATCAATGAATATTGTAAATGCACAAACAGTAATTTCTCCGCATTGCAAGGTGCAATTCTGAAATTTTTTGCTTTTTCCTGCTCCTCTTAGCATGATAAAGAAGATTCAAAGAGAGTGAGATGCCAGCTCCTTTCATTCAGTCAGTAGCTTCAATCATTTCTGGACGTTTTTCAATGGCAAAAATCAATGAATATTGTAAATGCACAAACAGTAATTTCTCCGCATTGCAAGGTGCAATTCTGAAATTTTTTGCTTTTTCCTGCTCCTCTTAGCATGATAAAGAGGATTCAAAGAGAGTGAGATGCCAGCTCCTTTCATTCAGTCAGTAGCTTCAATCATTTCTGGACGTTTTTCAATGGCAAAAATCAATGAATATTGTAAATGCACAAACAGTAATTTCTCCGCATTGCAAGGTGCAATTCTGAAATTTTTTGCTTTTTCCTGCTCCTCTTAGCATGATAAAGAAGATTCAAAGAGAGTGAGATGCCAGCTCCTTTCATTCAGTCAGTAGCTTCAAACATTTCTGGTATATGAATAACATGATGTTTTTCAATGGCAAAAATCAATGAATATTGTAAATGCACAAACAGTAATTTCTCCGCATTGCAAGGTGCAAGTCTGAAATTTTTTGCTTTTTCCTGCTCCTCTTAGCATGATAAAGAAGATTCAAAGAGAGTGAGATG
Organism: Phyllobates terribilis; assembly: GCF_046119375.1. Taxonomy (NCBI): domain Eukaryota; kingdom Metazoa; phylum Chordata; class Amphibia; order Anura; family Dendrobatidae; genus Phyllobates; species Phyllobates terribilis. The sequence continues at coordinate 6,083 of NW_027371238.1, forward strand.
CCAGCTACTTTCATTCAGTCAGTAGCTTCAATCATTTCTGGACGTTTTTCAATGGTAAAAATCAATGAATATTGTAAATGCACAAACAGTAATTTCTCCACATTGCAAGGTGCAATTCTGAAATTTTTTGCTTTTTCCTGCTCCTCTTAGCATGATAAAGAAGATTCAAAGAGAGTGAGATGCCAGCTCCTTTCATTCAGTCAGTAGCTTCAAACATTTCTGGTATATGAATAACATGATGTTTTTCAATGGCAAAAATCAATGAATATTGTAAATGCACAAACAGTAATTTCTCCACATTGCAAGGTGCAATTCTGAAATTTTTTGCTTTTTCCTGCTCCTCTTAGCATGATAAAGAAGATTCAAAGAGAGTGAGATGCCAGCTCCTTTCATTCAGTCAGTAGCTTCAAACATTTCTGGTATATGAATAACATGATGTTTTTCAATGGCAAAAATCAATGAATATTGTAAATGCACAAACAGTAATTTCTCCGCATTGCAAGGTGCAATTCTGAAATTTTTTGCTTTTTCCTGCTCCTCTTAGCATGATAAAGAAGATTCAAAGAGAGTGAGATGCCAGCTCCTTTCATTCAGTCAGTAGCTTCAATCATTTCTGGACGTTTTTCAATGGCAAAAATCAATGAATATTGTAAATGCACAAACAGTAATTTCTCCGCATTGCAAGGTGCAATTCTGAAATTTTTTGCTTTTTCCTGCTCCTCTTAGCATGATAAAGAAGATTCAAAGAGAGTGAGATGTCAGCTCCTTTCATTCAGTCAGTAGCTTCAAACATTTCTGGTATATGAATAACATGATGTTTTTCAATGGCAAAAATCAATGAATATTGTAAATGCACAAACAGTAATTTCTCCGCATTGCAAGGTGCAATTCTGAAATTTTTTGCTTTTTCCTGCTCCTCTTAGCATGATAAAGAAGATTCAAAGAGAGTGAGATGCCAGCTCCTTTCATTCAGTCAGTAGCTTCAATCATTTCTGGACGTTTTTCAATGGCAAAAATCAATGAATATTGTAAATGCACAAACAGTAATTTCTCCGCATTGCAAGGTGCAATTCTGAAATTTTTTGCTTTTTCCTGCTCCTCTTAGCATGATAAAGAGGATTCAAAGAGAGTGAGATGCCAGCTCCTTTCATTCAGTCAGTAGCTTCAATCATTTCTGGACGTTTTTCAATGGCAAAAATCAATGAATATTGTAAATGCACAAACAGTAATTTCTCCGCATTGCAAGGTGCAATTCTGAAATTTTTTGCTTTTTCCTGCTCCTCTTAGCATGATAAAGAAGATTCAAAGAGAGTGAGATGCCAGCTCCTTTCATTCAGTCAGTAGCTTCAAACATTTCTGGTATATGAATAACATGATGTTTTTCAATGGCAAAAATCAATGAATATTGTAAATGCACAAACAGTAATTTCTCCGCATTGCAAGGTGCAAGTCTGAAATTTTTTGCTTTTTCCTGCTCCTCTTAGCATGATAAAGAAGATTCAAAGAGAGTGAGATGCCAGCTACTTTCATTCAGTCAGTAGCTTCAATCATTTCTGGACGTTTTTCAATGGTAAAAATCAATGAATATTGTAAATGCACAAACAGTAATTTCTCCACATTGCAATGTGCAATTCTAAAATTTTTTGCTTTTTCCTGCTCCTCTTAGCATGATAAAGAAGATTCAAAGAGAGTGAGATGCCTGCTCCTTTCATTCAGTCAGTAGCTTCAAACATTTCTGGTATATGAATAACATGATGTTTTTCAATGGCAAAAATCAATGAATATTGTAAATGCACAAACAGTAATTTCTCCGCATTGCAAGGTGCAATTCTGAAATTTTTTGCTTTTTCCTGCTCCTCTTAGCATGATAAAGAAGATTCAAAGAGAGTGAGATGCCAACTCCTTTCATTCAGTCAGTAGCTTCAAACATTTCTGGTATATGAATAACATGATGTTTTTCAATGGCAAAAATCAATGAATATTGTAAATGCACAAACAGTAATTTCTCCGCATTGCAAGGTGCAATTCTGAAATTTTTTGCTTTTTCCTGCTCCTCTTAGCATGATAAAGAAGATTCAAAGAGAGTGAGATGCCAGCTCCTTTCATTCAGTCAGTAGCTTCAATCATTTCTGGACGTTTTTCAATGGCAAAAATCAATGAATATTGTAAATGCACAAACAGTAATTTCTCCGCATTGCAAGGTGCAATTCTGAAATTTTTTGCTTTTTCCTGCTCCTCTTAGCATGATAAAGAAGATTCAAAGAGAGTGAGATGCCAGCTCCTTTCATTCAGTCAGTACCTTCAATCATTTCTGGACGTTTTTCAATGGCAAAAATCAATGAATATTGTAAATGCACAAACAGTAATTTCTCCGCATTGCAAGGTGCAATTCTGAAATTTTTTGCTTTTTCCCGCTCCTCTTAGCATGATAAAGAAGATTCAAAGAGAGTGAGGTGCCAGCTCCTTTCATTCAGTCAGTAGCTTCAAACATTTCTGGTATATGAATAACATGTTTTTCAATGGCAAAAATCAATGAATATTGTAAATGCACAAACAGTAATTTCTCCGCATTGCAAGGTGCAATTCTGAAATTTTTTGCTTTTTCCTGCTCCTCTTAGCATGATAAAGAAGATTCAAAGAGAGTGAGATGCCAGCTCCTTTCATTCAATCAGTAGCTTCAATCATTTCTGGACGTTTTTCAATGGCAAAAATCAATGAATATTGTATATGCACAAACAGTAATTTCTCCGCATTGCAAGGTGCAATTCTGAAATTTTTTGCTTTTTCCTGCTCCTCTTAGCATGATAAAGAAGATTCAAAGAGAGTGAGGTGCCAGCTCCTTTCATTCAGTCAGTAGCTTCAAACATTTCTGGTATATGAATAACATGTTTTTCAATGGCAAAAATCAATGAATATTGTAAATGCACAAACAGTAATTTCTAAGCATTGCAAGGTGCAATTCTGAAATTTTTTGCTTTTTCCTGCTCCTCTTAGCATGATAAAGAAGATTCAAAGAGAGTGAGATGCCAGCTCCTTTCATTCAGTCTGTAGCTTCAATCATTTCTGGTATATTAATAACATGATGTTTTTCAATCGCAAAAATCAATGAATATTGTAAATGCACAAACAGTAATTTCTCCGCATTGCAAGGTGCAATTCTGAAATTTTTTGCTTTTTCCTGCTCCTCTTAGCATGATAAAGAAGATTCAAAGAGAGTGAGATGCCAGCTCCTTTCATTCAGTCAGTAGCTTCAATCATTTCTGGACGTTTTTCAATGGCAAAAATCAATGAATATTGTAAATGCACAAACAGTAATTTCTCCGCATTGCAAGGTGCAATTCTGAAATTTTTTGCTTTTTCCTGCTCCTCTTAGCATGATAAAGAAGATTCAAAGAGAGTGAGATGCCAGCTCCTTTCATTCAGTCAGTAGCTTCAATCATTTCTGGTATATGAATAACATGATGTTTTTCAATGGCAAAAATCAATGAATATTGTAAATGCACAAACAGTAATTTCTCCGCATTGCAAGGTGCAATTCTGAAATTTTTTGCTTTTTCCTGCTCCTCTTAGCATGATAAAGAAGATTCAAAGAGAGTGAGATGCCAGCTCCTTTCATTCAGTCAGTAGCTTCAATCATTTCTGGACGTTTTTCCATGGCAAAAATCAATGAATATTGTAAATGCACAAACAGTAATTTCTCCGCATTGCAAGGTGCAATTCTGAAATTTTTTGCTTTTTCCTGCTCCTCTTAGCATGATAAAGAAGATTCAAAGAGAGTGAGATGCCAGCTCCTTTCATTCAGTCAGTAGCTTCAATCATTTCTGGACGTTTTTCAATGGTAAAAATCAATGAATATTGTAAATGCACAAACAGTAATTTCTCCACATTGCAAGGTGCAATTCTGAAATTTTTTGCTTTTTCCTGCTCCTCTTAGCATGATAAAGAAGATTCAAAGAGAGTGAGATGCCAGCTCCTTTCATTCAGTCAGTAGCTTCAAACATTTCTGGTATATGAATAACATGATGTTTTTCAATGGCAAAAATCAATGAATATTGTAAATGCACAAACAGTAATTTCTCCGCATTGCAAGGTGCAAGTCTGAAATTTTTTGCTTTTTCCTGCTCCTCTTAGCATGATAAAGAAGATTCAAAGAGAGTGAGATGCCAGCTACTTTCATTCAGTCAGTAGCTTCAATCATTTCTGGACGTTTTTCAATGGTAAAAATCAATGAATATTGTAAATGCACAAACAGTAATTTCTCCACATTGCAAGGTGCAATTCTGAAATTTTTTGCTTTTTCCTGCTCCTCTTAGCATGATAAAGAAGATTCAAAGAGAGTGAGATGCCAACTCCTTTCATTCAGTCAGTAGCTTCAAACATTTCTGGTATATGAATAACATGATGTTTTTCAATGGCAAAAATCAATGAATATTGTAAATGCACAAACAGTAATTTCTCCGCATTGCAAGGTGCAATTCTGAAATTTTTTGCTTTTTCCTGCTCCTCTTAGCATGATAAAGAAGATTCAAAGAGAGTGAGATGCCAGCTCCTTTCATTCAGTCAGTAGCTTCAATCATTTCTGGACGTTTTTCAATGGCAAAAATCAATGAATATTGTAAATGCACAAACAGTAATTTCTCCGCATTGCAAGGTGCAATTCTGAAATTTTTTGCTTTTTCCTGCTCCTCTTAGCATGATAAAGAAGATTCAAAGAGAGTGAGATGCCAGCTCCTTTCATTCAGTCAGTACCTTCAATCATTTCTGGACGTTTTTCAATGGCAAAAATCAATGAATATTGTAAATGCACAAACAGTAATTTCTCCGCATTGCAAGGTGCAATTCTGAAATTTTTTGCTTTTTCCCGCTCCTCTTAGCATGATAAAGAAGATTCAAAGAGAGTGAGGTGCCAGCTCCTTTCATTCAGTCAGTAGCTTCAAACATTTCTGGTATATGAATAACATGTTTTTCAATGGCAAAAATCAATGAATATTGTAAATGCACAAACAGTAATTTCTCCGCATTGCAAGGTGCAATTCTGAAATTTTTTGCTTTTTCCTGCTCCTCTTAGCATGATAAAGAAGATTCAAAGAGAGTGAGATGCCAGCTCCTTTCATTCAGTCAGTAGCTTCAATCATTTCTGGACGTTTTTCAATGGCAAAAATCAATGAATATTGTAAATGCACAAACAGTAATTTCTCCGCATTGCAAGGTGCAATTCTGAAATTTTTTGCTTTTTCCTGCTCCTCTTAGCATGATAAAGAAGATTCAAAGAGAGTGAGATGCCAGCTCCTTTCATTCAGTCAGTAGCTTCAATCATTTCTGGACGTTTTTCAATGGCAAAAATCAATGAATATTGTAAATGCACAATCAGTAATTTCTCCGCATTGCAAGGTGCAATTCTGAAATTTTTTGCTTTTTCCTGCTCCTCTTAGCATGATAAAGAAGATTCAAAGAGAGTGAGATGCCAGCTCCTTTGATTCAGTCAGTAGCTTCAAACATTTCTGGTATATGAATAACATGATGTTTTTCAATGGCAAAAATCAATGAATATTGTAAATGCACAAACAGTAATTTCTCCGCATTGCAAGGTGCAAGTCTGAAATTTTTTGCTTTTTCCTGCTCCTCTTAGCATGATAAAGAAGATTCAAAGAGAGTGAGATGCCAGCTACTTTCATTCAGTCAGTAGCTTCAATCATTTCTGGACGTTTTTCAATGGTAAAAATCAATGAATATTGTAAATGCACAAACAGTAATTTCTCCACATTGCAAGGTGCAATTCTGAAATTTTTTGCTTTTTCCTGCTCCTCTTAGCATGATAAAGAAGATTCAAAGAGAGTGAGATGCCAGCTCCTTTCATTCAGTCAGTAGCTTCAAACATTTCTGGTATATGAATAACATGATGTTTTTCAATGGCAAAAATCAATGAATATTGTAAATGCACAAACAGTAATTTCTCCGCATTGCAAGGTGCAAGTCTGAAATTTTTTGCTTTTTCCTGCTCCTCTTAGCATGATAAAGAAGATTCAAAGAGAGTGAGATGCCAGCTACTTTCATTCAGTCAGTAGCTTCAATCATTTCTGGACGTTTTTCAATGGTAAAAATCAATGAATATTGTAAATGCACAAACAGTAATTTCTCCACATTGCAAGGTGCAATTCTGAAATTTTTTGCTTTTTCCTGCTCCTCTTAGCATGATAAAGAAGATTCAAAGAGAGTGAGATGCCAGCTCCTTTCATTCAGTCAGTAGCTTCAAACATTTCTGGTATATGAATAACATGATGTTTTTCAATGGCAAAAATCAATGAATATTGTAAATGCACAAACAGTAATTTCTCCACATTGCAAGGTGCAATTCTGAAATTTTTTGCTTTTTCCTGCTCCTCTTAGCATGATAAAGAAGATTCAAAGAGAGTGAGATGCCAGCTCCTTTCATTCAGTCAGTAGCTTCAAACATTTCTGGTATATGAATAACATGATGTTTTTCAATGGCAAAAATCAATGAATATTGTAAATGCACAAACAGTAATTTCTCCGCATTGCAAGGTGCAATTCTGAAATTTTTTGCTTTTTCCTGCTCCTCTTAGCATGATAAAGAAGATTCAAAGAGAGTGAGATGCCAGCTCCTTTCATTCAGTCAGTAGCTTCAATCATTTCTGGACGTTTTTCAATGGCAAAAATCAATGAATATTGTAAATGCACAAACAGTAATTTCTCCGCATTGCAAGGTGCAATTCTGAAATTTTTTTGCTTTTTCCTGCTCCTCTTAGCATGATAAAGAAGATTCAAAGAGAGTGAGATGTCAGCTCCTTTCATTCAGTCAGTAGCTTCAAACATTTCTGGTATATGAATAACATGATGTTTTTCAATGGCAAAAATCAATGAATATTGTAAATGCACAAACAGTAATTTCTCCGCATTGCAAGGTGCAATTCTGAAATTTTTTGCTTTTTCCTGCTCCTCTTAGCATGATAAAGAAGATTCAAAGAGAGTGAGATGCCAGCTCCTTTCATTCAGTCAGTAGCTTCAATCATTTCTGGACGTTTTTCAATGGCAAAAATCAATGAATATTGTAAATGCACAAACAGTAATTTCTCCGCATTGCAAGGTGCAATTCTGAAATTTTTTGCTTTTTCCTGCTCCTCTTAGCATGATAAAGAGGATTCAAAGAGAGTGAGATGCCAGCTCCTTTCATTCAGTCAGTAGCTTCAATCATTTCTGGACGTTTTTCAATGGCAAAAATCAATGAATATTGTAAATGCACAAACAGTAATTTCTCCGCATTGCAAGGTGCAATTCTGAAATTTTTTGCTTTTTCCTGCTCCTCTTAGCATGATAAAGAAGATTCAAAGAGAGTGAGATGCCAGCTCCTTTCATTCAGTCAGTAGCTTCAAACATTTCTGGTATATGAATAACATGATGTTTTTCAATGGCAAAAATCAATGAATATTGTAAATGCACAAACAGTAATTTCTCCGCATTGCAAGGTGCAAGTCTGAAATTTTTTGCTTTTTCCTGCTCCTCTTAGCATGATAAAGAAGATTCAAAGAGAGTGAGATGCCAGCTACTTTCATTCAGTCAGTAGCTTCAATCATTTCTGGACGTTTTTCAATGGTAAAAATCAATGAATATTGGAAATGCACAAACAGTAATTTCTCCACATTGCAATGTGCAATTCTAAAATTTTTTGCTTTTTCCTGCTCCTCTTAGCATGATAAAGAAGATTCAAAGAGAGTGAGATGCCTGCTCCTTTCATTCAGTCAGTAGCTTCAAACATTTCTGGTATATGAATAACATGATGTTTTTCAATGGCAAAAATCAATGAATATTGTAAATGCACAAACAGTAATTTCTCCGCATTGCAAGGTGCAATTCTGAAATTTTTTGCTTTTTCCTGCTCCTCTTAGCATGATAAAGAAGATTCAAAGAGAGTGAGATGCCAACTCCTTTCATTCAGTCAGTAGCTTCAAACATTTCTGGTATATGAATAACATGATGTTTTTCAATGGCAAAAATCAATGAATATTGTAAATGCACAAACAGTAATTTCTCCGCATTGCAAGGTGCAATTCTGAAATTTTTTGCTTTTTCCTGCTCCTCTTAGCATGATAAAGAAGATTCAAAGAGAGTGAGATGCCAGCTCCTTTCATTCAGTCAGTAGCTTCAATCATTTCTGGACGTTTTTCAATGGCAAAAATCAATGAATATTGTAAATGCACAAACAGTAATTTCTCCGCATTGCAAGGTGCAATTCTGAAATTTTTTGCTTTTTCCTGCTCCTCTTAGCATGATAAAGAAGATTCAAAGAGAGTGAGATGCCAGCTCCTTTCATTCAGTCAGTACCTTCAATCATTTCTGGACGTTTTTCAATGGCAAAAATCAATGAATATTGTAAATGCACAAACAGTAATTTCTCCGCATTGCAAGGTGCAATTCTGAAATTTTTTGCTTTTTCCCGCTCCTCTTAGCATGATAAAGAAGATTCAAAGAGAGTGAGGTGCCAGCTCCTTTCATTCAGTCAGTAGCTTCAAACATTTCTGGTATATGAATAACATGTTTTTCAATGGCAAAAATCAATGAATATTGTAAATGCACAAACAGTAATTTCTCCGCATTGCAAGGTGCAATTCTGAAATTTTTTGCTTTTTCCTGCTCCTCTTAGCATGATAAAGAAGATTCAAAGAGAGTGAGATGCCAGCTCCTTTCATTCAATCAGTAGCTTCAATCATTTCTGGACGTTTTTCAATGGCAAAAATCAATGAATATTGTATATGCACAAACAGTAATTTCTCCGCATTGCAAGGTGCAATTCTGAAATTTTTTGCTTTTTCCTGCTCCTCTTAGCATGATAAAGAAGATTCAAAGAGAGTGAGGTGCCAGCTCCTTTCATTCAGTCAGTAGCTTCAAACATTTCTGGTATATGAATAACATGTTTTTCAATGGCAAAAATCAATGAATATTGTAAATGCACAAACAGTAATTTCTCCGCATTGCAAGGTGCAATTCTGAAATTTTTTGCTTTTTCCTGCTCCTCTTAGCATGATAAAGAAGATTCAAAGAGAGTGAGATGCCAGCTCCTTTCATTCAGTCAGTAGCTTCAATCATTTCTGGACGTTTTTCAATGGCAAAAATCAATGAATATTGTAAATGCACAAACAGTAATTTCTCCGCATTGCAAGGTGCAATTCTGAAATTTTTTGCTTTTTCCTGCTCCTCTTAGCATGATAAAGAAGATTCAAAGAGAGTGAGATGCCAGCTCCTTTCGTTCAGTCAGTAGCTTCAATCATTTCTGGACGTTTTTCAATGGCAAAAATCATTGAATATTATAAATGCACAAACAGTAATTTCTCCGCATAGCAAGGTGCAATTCTGAAATTTTTTACTTTTTCCTGCTCCTCTTAGCATGATAAAGAAGATTCAAAGAGAGTGAGATGCCAGCTCCTTTCATTCAGTCAGTAGCTTCAATCATTTCTGGTATATGAATAACATGATATTTTTCAATGGCAAAAATCAATGAATATTGTAAATGCACAAACAGTAATTTCTCCGCATTGCAAGGTGCAATTCTGAAATTTTTTGCTTTTTCCTGCTCCTCTTAGCATGATAAAGAAGATTCAAAGAGAGTGAGATGCCAGCTCCTTTCATTCAGTCAGTAGCTTCAATCATTTCTGGACGTTTTTCAATGGCAAAAATCAATGAATATTGTAAATGCACAAACAGTAATTTCTCCGCATTGCAAGGTGCAATTCTGAAATTTTTTGGTTTTTCCTGCTCCTCTTAGCATGATAAAGAAGATTCAAAGAGAGTGAGATGCCAGCTACTTTCATTCAGTCAGTAGCTTCAAACATTTCTGGTATATGAATAACATAATGTTTTTCAATGGCAAAAATCAATGAATATTGTAAATGCACAAACAGTAATTTCTCCGCATTGCAAGGTGCAAGTCTGAAATTTTTTGCTTTTTCCTGCTCCTCTTAGCATGATAAAGAAGATTCAAAGAGAGTGAGATTCCAGCTACTTTCATTCAGTCAGTAGCTTCAATCATTTCTGGACGTTTTTCAATGGTAAAAATCAATGAATATTGTAAATGCACAAACAGTAATTTCTCCACATTGCAAGGTGCAATTCTGAAATTTTTTGCTTTTTCCTGCTCCTCTTAGCATGATAAAGAAGATTCAAAGAGAGTGAGATGCCAGCTCCTTTCATTCAGTCAGTAGCTTCAAACATTTCTGGTATATGAATAACATGATGTTTTTCAATGGCAAAAATAAATGAATATTGTAAATGCACAAACAGTAATTTCTCCGCATTGCAAGGTGCAATTCTGAAATTTTTTGCTTTTTCCTGCTCCTCTTAGCATGATAAAGAACATTCAAAGAGAGTGAGATGCCAGCTCCTTTCATTCAGTCAGTAGCTTCAATCATTTCTGGATGTTTTTCAATGGCAAAAATCAATGAATATTGTAAATGCACAAACTGTAATTTCTCCGCATTGCAAGGTGCAATTCTGAAATTTTTTGCTTTTTCCTGCTCCTCTTAGCATGATAAAGAAGATTCAAAGAGAGTGAGATGCCAGCTCCTTTCATTCAGTCAGTAGCTTCAATCATTTCTGGACGTTTTTCAATGGCAAAAATCAATGAATATTGTAAATGCACAAACAGTAATTTCTCCGCATTGCAAGGTGCAATTCTGAAATTTTTTGCTTTTTCCTGCTCCTCTTAGCATGATAAAGAAGATTCAAAGAGAGTGAGATGCCAGCTCCTTTCATTCAGTCAGTACCTTCAATCATTTCTGGACGTTTTTCAATGGCAAAAATCAATGAATATTGTAAATGCACAAACAGTAATTTCTCCGCATTGCAAGGTGCAATTCTGAAATTTTTTGCTTTTTCCCGCTCCTCTTAGCATGATAAAGAAGATTCAAAGAGAGTGAGGTGCCAGCTCCTTTCATTCAGTCAGTAGCTTCAAACATTTCTGGTATATGAATAACATGTTTTTCAATGGCAAAAATCAATGAATATTGTAAATGCACAAACAGTAATTTCTCCGCATTGCAAGGTGCAATTCTGAAATTTTTTGATTTTTCCTGCTCCTCTTAGCATGATAAAGAAGATTCAAAGAGAGTGAGATGCCAGCTCCTTTCATTCAGTCAGTAGCTTCAATCATTTCTGGACGTTTTTCAATGGCAAAAATCAATGAATATTGTAAATGCACAATCAGTAATTTCTCCGCATTGCAAGGTGCAATTCTGAAATTTTTTGCTTTTTCCTGCTCCTCTTAGCATGATAAAGAAGATTCAAAGAGAGTGAGATGCCAGCTCCTTTCATTCAGTCAGTAGCTTCAAACATTTCTGGTATATGAATAACATGATGTTTTTCAATGGCAAAAATCAATGAATATTGTAAATGCACAAACAGTAATTTCTCCGCATTGCAAGGTGCAATTCTGAAATTTTTTGCTTTTTCCTGCTCCTCTTAGCATGATAAAGAAGATTCAAAGAGAGTGAGATGCCAGCTCCTTTCATTCAGTCCGTAGCTTCAAACATTTCTGGTATATGAATAAAATGATGTTTTTCAATGGCAAAAATCAATGAATATTGTAAATGCACAAACAGTAATTTCTCCGCATTGCAAGGTGCAAGTCTGAAATTTTTTGCTTTTTCCTGCTCCTCTTAGCATGATAAAGAAGATTCAAAGAGAGTGAGATGCCAGCTACTTTCATTCAGTCAGTAGCTTCAATCATTTCTGGACGTTTTTCAATGGTAAAAATCAATGAATATTGTAAATGCACAAACAGTAATTTCTCCACATTGCAAGGTGCAATTCTGAAATTTTTTGCTTTTTCCTGCTCCTCTTAGCATGATAAAGAAGATTCAAAGAGAGTGAGATGCCAGCTCCTTTCATTCAGTCAGTAGCTTCAAACATTTCTGGTATATGAATAACATGATGTTTTTCAATGGCAAAAATCAATGAATATTGTAAATGCACAAACAGTAATTTCTCCGCATTGCAAGGTGCAATTCTGAAATTTTTTGCTTTTTCCTGCTCCTCTTAGCATGATAAAGAAGATTCAAAGAGAGTGAGATGCCAGCTCCTTTCATTCAGTCAGTAGCTTTAATCATTTCTGGACGTTTTTCAATGGCAAAAATCAATGAATATTGTAAATGCACAAACAGTAATTTCTCTGCATTGCAAGGTGCAATTCTGAAATTTTTTGCTTTTTCCTGCTCCTCTTAGCATGATAAAGAAGATTCAAAGAGAGTGAGATGTCAGCTCCTTTCATTCAGTCAGTAGCTTCAAACATTTCTGGTATATGAATAACATGATGTTTTTCAATGGCAAAAATCAATGAATATTGTAAATGCACAAACAGTAATTTCTCCGCATTGCAAGGTGCAATTCTGAAATTTTTTGCTTTTTCCTGCTCCTCTTAGCATGATAAAGAATATTCAAAGAGAGTGAGATGCCAGCTCCTTTCATTCAGTCAGTAGCTTCAATCATTTCTGGACGTTTTTCAATGGCAAAAATCAATGAATATTGTAAATGCACAAACAGTAATTTCTCTGCATTGCAAGGTGCAATTCTGAAATTTTTTGCTTTTTCCTGCTCCTCTTAGCATGATAAAGAAGATTCAAAGAGAGTGAGATGCCAGCTCCTTTCGTTCAGTCAGTAGCTTCAATCATTTCTGGACGTTTTTCAATGGCAAAAATCATTGAATATTATAAATGCACAAACAGTAATTTCTCCGCATAGCAAGGTGCAATTCTGAAATTTTTTACTTTTTCCTGCTCCTCTTAGCATGATAAAGAAGATTCAAAGAGAGTGAGATGCCAGCTCCTTTCATTCAGTCAGTAGCTTAAATCATTTCTGGTATATGAATAACATGATGTTTTTCAATGGCAAAAATCAATGAATATTGTAAATGCACAAACAGTAATTTCTCCGCATTGCAAGGTGCAATTCTGAAATTTTTTGCTTTTTCCTGCTCCTCTTAGCATGATAAAGAAGATTCAAAGAGAGTGAGATGCCAGCTCCTTTCATTCAGTCAGTAGCTTCAATCATTTCTGGACGTTTTTCAATGGCAAAAATCAATGAATATTGTAAATGCACAAACAGTAATTTCTCCGCATTGCAAGGTGCAATTCTGAAATTTTTTGGTTTTTCCTGCTCCTCTTAGCATGATAAAGAAGATTCAAAGAGAGTGAGATGCCAGCTACTTTCATTCAGTCAGTAGCTTCAAACATTTCTGGTATATGAATAACATAATGTTTTTCAATGGCAAAAATCAATGAATATTGTAAATGCACAAACAGTAATTTCTCCGCATTGCAAGGTGCAAGTCTGAAATTTTTTGCTTTTTCCTGCTCCTCTTAGCATGATAAAGAAGATTCAAAGAGAGTGAGATGCCAGCTACTTTCATTCAGTCAGTAGCTTCAATCATTTCTGGACGTTTTTCAATGGTAAAAATCAATGAATATTGTAAATGCACAAACAGTAATTTCTCCACATTGCAAGGTGCAATTCTGAAATTTTTTGCTTTTTCCTGCTCCTCTTAGCATGATAAAGAAGATTCAAAGAGAGTGAGATGCCAGCTCCTTTCATTCAGTCAGTAGCTTCAAACATTTCTGGTATATGAATAACATGATGTTTTTCAATGGCAAAAATCAATGAATATTGTAAATGCACAAACAGTAATTTCTCCACATTGCAAGGTGCAATTCTGAAATTTTTTGCTTTTTCCTGCTCCTCTTAGCATGATAAAGAACATTCAAAGAGAGTGAGATGCCAGCTCCTTTCATTCAGTCAGTAGCTTCAATCATTTCTGGATGTTTTTCAATGGCAAAAATCAATGAATATTGTAAATGCACAAACTGTAATTTCTCCGCATTGCAAGGTGCAATTCTGAAATTTTTTGCTTTTTCCTGCTCCTCTTAGCATGATAAAGAAGATTCAAAGAGAGTGAGATGCCAGCTCCTTTCATTCAGTCAGTAGCTTCAATCATTTCTGGACGTTTTTCAATGGCAAAAATCAATGAATATTGTAAATGCACAAACAGTAATTTCTCCGCATTGCAAGGTGCAATTCTGAAATTTTTTGCTTTTTCCTGCTCCTCTTAGCATGATAAAGAAGATTCAAAGAGAGTGAGATGCCAGCTCCTTTCATTCAGTCAGTACCTTCAATCATTTCTGGACGTTTTTCAATGGCAAAAATCAATGAATATTGTAAATGCACAAACAGTAATTTCTCCGCATTGCAAGGTGCAATTCTGAAATTTTTTGCTTTTTCCCGCTCCTCTTAGCATGATAAAGAAGATTCAAAGAGAGTGAGGTGCCAGCTCCTTTCATTCAGTCAGTAGCTTCAAACATTTCTGGTATATGAATAACATGTTTTTCAATGGCAAAAATCAATGAATATTGTAAATGCACAAACAGTAATTTCTCCGCATTGCAAGGTGCAATTCTGAAATTTTTTGATTTTTCCTGCTCCTCTTAGCATGATAAAGAAGATTCAAAGAGAGTGAGATGCCAGCTCCTTTCATTCAGTCAGTAGCTTCAATCATTTCTGGACGTTTTTCAATGGCAAAAATCAATGAATATTGTAAATGCACAAACAGTAATTTCTCCGCATTGCAAGGTGCAATTCTGAAATTTTTTGCTTTTTCCTGCTCCTCTTAGCATGATAAAGAAGATTCAAAGAGAGTGAGATGCCAGCTCCTTTCATTCAGTCAGTAGCTTCAAACATTTCTGGTATATGAATAACATGATGTTTTTCAATGGCAAATATCAATGAATATTGTAAATGCACAAACAGTAATTTCTCCGCATTGCAAGGTGCAATTCTGAAATTTTTTGCTTTTTCCTGCTCCTCTTAGCATGATAAAGAAGATTCAAAGAGAGTGAGATGCCAGCTCCTTTCATTCAGTCAGTAGCTTCAAACATTTCTGGTATATGAATAAAATGATGTTTTTCAATGGCAAAAATCAATGAATATTGTAAATGCACAAACAGTAATTTCTCCGCATTGCAAGGTGCAAGTCTGAAATTTTTTGCTTTTTCCTGCTCCTCTTAGCATGATAAAGAAGATTCAAAGAGAGTGAGATGCCAGCTACTTTCATTCAGTCAGTAGCTTCAATCATTTCTGGACGTTTTTCAATGGTAAAAATCAATGAATATTGTAAATGCACAAACAGTAATTTCTCCACATTGCAAGGTGCAATTCTGAAATTTTTTGCTTTTTCCTGCTCCTCTTAGCATGATAAAGAAGATTCAAAGAGAGTGAGATGCCAGCTCCTTTCATTCAGTCAGTAGCTTCAAACATTTCTGGTATATGAATAACATGATGTTTTTCAATGGCAAAAATCAATGAATATTGTAAATGCACAAACAGTAATTTCTCCGCATTGCAAGGTGCAATTCTGAAATTTTTTGATTTTTCCTGCTCCTCTTAGCATGATAAAGAAGATTCAAAGAGAGTGAGATGCCAGCTCCTTTCATTCAGTCAGTAGCTTCAATCATTTCTGGATGTTTTTCAATGGCAAAAATCAATGAATATTGTAAATGCACAAACTGTAATTTCTCCGCATTGCAAGGTGCAATTCTGAAATTTTTTGCTTTTTCCTGCTCCTCTTAGCATGTTAAAGAAGATTCAAAGAGAGTGAGATGCCAGCTCCTTTCATTCAGTCAGTAGCTTCAATCATTTCTGGACGTTTTTCAGTGGCAAAAATCAATGAATATTGTAAATGCACAAACAGTAATTTCTCCGCATTGCAAGGTGCAATTCTGAAATTTTTTGCTTTTTCCTGCTCCTCTTAGCATGATAAAGAAGATTCAAAGAGAGTGAGATGCCAGCTCCTTTCATTCAGTCAGTACCTTCAATCATTTCTGGACGTTTTTCAATGGCAAAAATCAATGAATATTGTAAATGCACAAACAGTAATTTCTCCGCATTGCAAGGTGCAAGTCTGAAATTTTTTGCTTTTTCCTGCTCCTCTTAGCATGATAAAGAAGATTCAAAGAGAGTGAGATGCCAGCTACTTTCATTCAGTCAGTAGCTTCAATCATTTCTGGACGTTTTTCAATGGTAAAAATCAATGAATATTGTAAATGCACAAACAGTAATTTCTCCACATTGCAAGGTGCAATTCTGAAATTTTTTGCTTTTTCCTGCTCCTCTTAGCATGATAAAGAAGATTCAAAGAGAGTGAGATGCCAGCTCCTTTCATTCAGTCAGTAGCTTCAAACATTTCTGGTATATGAATAACATGATGTTTTTCAATGGCAAAAATCAATGAATATTGTAAATGCACAAACAGTAATTTCTCCGCATTGCAAGGTGCAATTCTGAAATTTTTTGCTTTTTCCTGCTCCTCTTAGCATGATAAAGAAGATTCAAAGAGAGTGAGATGCCAGCTCCTTTCATTCAGTCAGTAGCTTCAATCATTTCTGGATGTTTTTCAATGGCAAAAATCAATGAATATTGTAAATGCACAAACTGTAATTTCTCCGCATTGCAAGGTGCAATTCTGAAATTTTTTGCTTTTTCCTGCTCCTCTTAGCATGATAAAGAAGATTCAAAGAGAGTGAGATGCCAGCTCCTTTCATTCAGTCAGTAGCTTCAATCATTTCTGGACGTTTTTCAATGGCAAAAATCAATGAATATTGTAAATGCACAAACAGTAATTTCTCCGCATTGCAAGGTGCAATTCTGAAATTTTTTGCTTTTTCCTGCTCCTCTTAGCATGATAAAGAAGATTCAAAGAGAGTGAGATGCCAGCTCCTTTCATTCAGTCAGTACCTTCAATCATTTCTGGACGTTTTTCAATGGCAAAAATCAATGAATATTGTAAATGCACAAACAGTAATTTCTCCGCATTGCAAGGTGCAATTCTGAAATTTTTTGCTTTTTCCCGCTCCTCTTAGCATGATAAAGAAGATTCAAAGAGAGTGAGGTGCCAGCTCCTTTCATTCAGTCAGTAGCTTCAAACATTTCTGGTATATGAATAACATGTTTTTCAATGGCAAAAATCAATGATTATTGTAAATGCACAAACAGTAATTTCTCCGCATTGCAAGGTGCAATTCTGAAATTTTTTGATTTTTCCTGCTCCTCTTAGCATGATAAAGAAGATTCAAAGAGAGTGAGATGCCAGCTCCTTTCATTCAGTCAGTAGCTTCAATCATTTCTGGACGTTTTTCAATGGCAAAAATCAATGAATATTGTAAATGCACAAACAGTAATTTCTCCGCATTGCAAGGTGCAATTCTGAAATTTTTTGCTTTTTCCTGCTCCTCTTAGCATGATAAAGAAGATTCAAAGAGAGTGAGATGCCAGCTCCTTTCATTCAGTCAGTAGCTTCAAACATTTCTGGTATATGAATAACATGATGTTTTTCAATGGCAAAAATCAATGAATATTGTAAATGCACAAACAGTAATTTCTCCGCATTGCAAGGTGCAATTCTGAAATTTTTTGCTTTTTCCTGCTCCTCTTAGCATGATAAAGAAGATTCAAAGAGAGTGAGATGCCAGCTCCTTTCATTCAGTCAGTAGCTTCAAACATTTCTGGTATATGAATAACATGATGTTTTTCAATGGCAAAAATCAATGAATATTGTAAATGCACAAACAGTAATTTCTCCGCATTGCAAGGTGCAAGTCTGAAATTTTTTGCTTTTTACTGCTCCTCTTAGCATGATAAAGAAGATTCAAAGAGAGTGAGATGCCAGCTACTTTCATTCAGTCAGTAGCTTCAATCATTTCTGGACGTTTTTCAATGGTAAAAATCAATGAATATTGTAAATGCACAAACAGTAATTTCTCCACATTGCAAGGTGCAATTCTGAAATTTTTTGCTTTTTCCTGCTCCTCTTAGCATGATAAAGAAGATTCAAAGAGAGTGAGATGCCAGCTCCTTTCATTCAGTCAGTAGCTTCAAACATTTCTGGTATATGAATAACATGTTTTTCAATGGCAAAAATCAATGAATATTGTAAATGCACAAACAGTAATTTCTCCGCATTGCAAGGTGCAATTCTGAAATTTTTTGCTTTATCCTGCTCCTCTTAGCATGATAAAGAAGATTCAAAGAGAGTGAGATGCCAGCTCCTTTCATTCAGTCAGTAGCTTCAATCATTTCTGGATGTTTTTCAATGGCAAAAATCAATGAATATTGTAAATGCACAAACTGTAATTTCTCCGCATTGCAAGGTGCAATTCTGAAATTTTTTGCTTTTTCCTGCTCCTCTTAGCATGATAAAGAAGATTCAAAGAGAGTGAGATGCCAGCTCCTTTCATTCAGTCAGTAGCTTCAAACATTTCTGGTATATGAATAACATGTTTTTCAATGGTAAAAATCAATGAATATTGTAAATGCACAAACAGTAATTTCTCCGCAATGCAAGGTGCAATTCTGAAATTTTTTGCTTTTTCCCGCTCCTCTTAGCATGATAAAGAAGATTCAAAGAGAGTGAGGTGCCAGCTCCTTTCATTCAGTCAGTAGCTTCAAACATTTCTGGTATATGAATAACATGTTTTTCAATGGCAAAAATCAATGAATATTGTAAATGCACAAACAGTAATTTCTCCGCATTGCAAGGTGCAATTCTGAAATTTTTTGATTTTTCCTGCTCCTCTTAGCATGATAAAGAAAATTCAAAGAGAGTGAGATGCCGGCTCCTTTCATTCAGTCAGTAGCTTCAATCATTTCTGGACGTTTTTCAATGGCAAAAATCAATGAATATTGTAAATGCACAAACAGTAATTTCTCCGCATTGCAAGGTGCAATTCTGAAATTTTTTGCTTTTTCCTGCTCCTCTTAGCATGATAAAGAAGATTCAAAGAGAGTGAGATGCCAGCTCCTTTCATTCAGTCAGTAGCTTCAAACATTTCTGGTATATGAATAACATGATGTTTTTCAATGGCAAAAATCAATGAATATTGTAAATGCACAAACAGTAATTTCTCCGCATTGCAAGGTGCAAGTCTGAAATTTTTTGCTTTTTCCTGCTCCTCTTAGCATGATAAAGAAGATTCAAAGACAGTGAGATGCCAGCTACTTTCATTCAGTCAGTAGCTTCAATCATTTCTGGACGTTTTTCAATGGTAAAAATCAATGAATATTGTAAATGCACAAACAGTAATTTCTCCACATTGCAAGGTGCAATTCTGAAATTTTTTGCTTTTTCCTGCTCCTCTTAGCATGATAAAGAAGATTCAAAGAGAGTGAGATGCCAGCTCCTTTCATTCAGTCAGTAGCTTCAAACATTTCTGGTATATGAATAACATGATGTTTTTCAGGGGCAAAAATCAATGAATATTGTAAATGCACAAACAGTAATTTCTCCGCATTGCAAGGTGCAATTCTGAAATTTTTTGCTTTTTCCTGCTCCTCTTAGCATGATAAAGAAGATTCAAAGAGAGTGACATGCCAGCTCCTTTCATTCAGTCAGTAGCTTCAATCATTTCTGGATGTTTTTCAATGGCAAAAATCAATGAATATTGTAAATGCACAAACTGTAATTTCTCCGCATTGCAAGGTGCAATTCTGAAATTTTTTGCTTTTTCCTGCTCCTCTTAGTATGATAAAGAAGATTCAAAGAGAGTGAGATGCCAGCTCCTTTCATTCAGTCAGTAGCTTCAATCATTTCTGGACGTTTTTCAGTGGCAAAAATCAATGAATATTGTAAATGCACAAACAGTAATTTCTCCGCATTGCAAGGTGCAATTCTGAAATTTTTTGCTTTTTCCCGCTCCTCTTAGCATGATAAAGAAGATACAAAGAGAGTGATGTGCCAGCTCCTTTCATTCAGTCAGTAGCTTCAAACATTTCTGGTATATGAATAACATGTTTTTCAATGGCAAAAATCAATGAATATTGTAAATGCACAAACAGTAATTTCTCCGCATTGCAAGGTGCAATTCTGAAATTTTTTGATTTTTCCTGCTCCTCTTAGCATGATAAATAAGATTCAAAGAGAGTGAGATGCCAGCTCCTTTCATTCAGTCAGTAGCTTCAATCATTTCTGGACGTTTTTTAATGGCAAAAATCAATGAATATTGTAAATGCACAAACAGTAATTTCTCCGCATTGCAAGGTGCAATTCTGAAATTTTTTGCTTTTTCCTGCTCCTCTTAGCATGATAAAGAAGATTCAAAGAGAGTGAGATGCCAGCTCCTTTCATTCAGTCAGTAGCTTCAAACATTTCTGGTATATGAATAACATGATGTTTTTCAATGGCAAAAATCAATGAATATTGTAAATGCACAAACAGTAATTTCTCCGCATTGCAAGGTGCAAGTCTGAAATTTTTTGCTTTTTCCTGCTCCTCTTAGCATGATAAAGAAGATTCAAAGAGAGTGAGATGCCAGTTACTTTCATTCAGTCAGTAGCTTCAATCATTTCTGGACGTTTTTCAATGGTAAAAATCAATGAATATTGTAAATGCACAAACAGTAATTTCTCCACATTGCAAGGTGCAATTCTGAAATTTTTTGCTTTTTCCTGCTCCTCTTAGCATGATAAAGAAGATTCAAAGAGAGTGAGATGCCAGCTCCTTTCATTCAGTCAGTAGCTTCAAACATTTCTGGTATATGAATAACATGATGTTTTTCAATGGCAAAAATCAATGAATATTGTAAATGCACAAACAGTAATTTCTCCGCATTGCAAGGTGCAATTCTGAAATTTTTTGCTTTTTCCTGCTCCTCTTAGCATGATAAAGAAGATTCAAAGAGAGTGAGATGCCAGCTCCTTTCATTCAGTCAGTAGCTTCAAACATTTCTGGTATATGAATAACATGATGTTTTTCAATGGCAAAAATCAATGAATATTGTAAATGCACAAACAGTAATTTCTCCGCATTGCAAGGTGCAATTCTGAAATTTTTTGCTTTTTCCTGCTCCTCTTAGCATGATAAAGAAGATTCAAAGAGAGTGAGATGCCAGCTCCTTTCATTCAGTCAGTAGCTTCAATCATTTCTGGATGTTTTTCAATGGCAAAAATCAATGAATATTGTAAATGCACAAACAGTAATTTCTCCGCATTGCAAGGTGCAATTCTGAAATTTTTTGCTTTTTCCTGCTCCTCTTAGCATGATAAAGAAGATTCAAAGAGAGTGAGATGTCAGCTCCTTTCATTCAGTCAGTAGCTTCAAACATTTCTGGTATATGAATAACATGATGTTTTTCAATGGCAAAAATCAATGAATATTGTAAATGCACAAACAGTAATTTCTCCGCATTGCAAGGTGCAATTCTGAAATTTTTTGCTTTTTCCTGCTCCTCTTAGCATGATAAAGAAGATTCAAAGAGAGTGAGATGCCAGCTCCTTTCATTCAGTCAGTAGCTTCAATCATTTCTGGATGTTTTTCAATGGCAAAAATCAATGAATATTGTAAATGCACAAACAGTAATTTCTCCGCATTGCAAGGTGCAATTCTGAAATTTTTTGCTTTTTCCTGCTCCTCTTAGCATGATAAAGAAGATTCAAAGAGAGTGAGATGCCAGCTCCTTTCGTTCAGTCAGTAGCTTCAATCATTTCTGGACGTTTTTCAATGGCAAAAATCATTGAATATTATAAATGCACAAACAGTAATTTCTCCGCATTGCAAGGTGCAATTCTGAAATTTTTTACTTTTTCCTGCTCCTCTTAGCATGATAAAGAAGATTCAAAGAGAGTGAGATGCCAGCTCCTTTCATTCAGTCAGTAGCTTCAATCATTTCTGGTATATGAATAACATGATGTTTTTCAATGGCAAAAATCAATGAATATTGTAAATGCACAAACAGTAATTTCTCCGCATTGCAAGGTGCAATTCTGAAATTTTTTGCTTTTTCCTGCTCCTCTTAGCATGATAAAGAAGATTCAAAGAGAGTGAGATGCCAGCTCCTTTCATTCAGTCAGTAGCTTCAATCATTTCTGGACGTTTTTCAATGGCAAAAATCAATGAATATTGTAAATGCACAAACAGTAATTTCTCCGCATTGCAAGGTGCAATTCTGAAATTTTTTGCTTTTTCCTGCTCCTCTTAGCATGATAAAGAAGATTCAAAGAGAGTGAGATGCCAGCTCCTTTCATTCAGTCAGTAGCTTCAATCATTTCTGGACGTTTTTCAATGGCAAAAATCAATGAATATTGTAAATGCACAAACAGTAATTTCTCCGCATTGCAAGGTGCAATTCTGAAATTTTTTGCTTTTTCCTGCTCCTCTTAGCATGATAAAGAAGATTCAAAGAGAGTGAGATGCCAGCTCCTTTCATTCAGTCAGTAGCTTCAATCATTTCTGGACGTTTTTCAATGGCAAAAATCAATGAATATTGTAAATGCACAAACAGTAATTTCTCCGCATTGCAAGGTGCAATTCTGAAATTTTTTACTTTTTCCTGCTCCTCTTAGCATGATAAAGAAGATTCAAAGAGAGTGAGATGCCAGCTCCTTTCATTCAGTCAGTAGCTTCAATCATTTCTGGTATATGAATAACATGATGTTTTTCAATCGCAAAAATCAATGAATATTGTAAATGCACAAACAGTAATTTCTCCGCATTGCAAGGTGCAATTCTGAAATTTTTTGCTTTTTCCTGCTCCGCTTAGCATGATAAAGAAGATTCAAAGAGAGTGAGATGCCAGCTCCTTTCATTCAGTCAGTAGCTTCAATCATTTCTGGATGTTTTTCAATGGCAAAAATCAATGAATATTGGAAATGCACAAACAGTAATTTCTCCGCATTGCAAGGTGCAATTCTGAAATTTTTTGCTTTTTCCTGCTCCTCTTAGCATGATAAAGAAGATTCAAAGAGAGTGAGATGCCAGCTCCTTTCCTTCAGTCAGTAGCTTCAATCATTTCTGGTATATGAATAACATGATGTTTTTCAATGGCAAAAATCAATGAATTTTGTAAATGCACAAACAGTAATTTCTCCGCATTGCAAAGCGCAATTCTGAATTTTTTTGCTTTTTCCTGCTCCTCTTAGCATGATAAAGAAGATTCAAAGAGAGTGAGATGCCAGCTCCTTTCGTTCAGTCAGTAGCTTCAATCATTTCTGGACATTTTTCAATGGCAAAAATCAATGAATATTGTAAATGCACAAACAGTAATTTCTCCGCATGGCAAGGTGCAATTCTGAAATTTTTTGCTTTTTCCTGCTCCTCTTAGCATGATAAAGAAGATTCAAAGAGAGTGAAATGCCAGCTCCTTTCATTCAGTCAGTAGCTTCAATCA
>NW_027371239.1:0-29291 GCF_046119375.1 Phyllobates terribilis
TTTCATATACCAGAAATGTTTGAAGCTACTGACTGAATGAAAGGAGCTGGCATCTCACTCTCTTTGAATCTTCTTTATCATGCTATGATTAACAGGAAAAAGCTAAAAATTTCAGAATTGCACCGTGCAATGTGGAGATATTACTGTTTGTGCATTTACAATATTCATTGATTTTTGCCATTGAAAAACGTCCAGAAATGTTTGAAGCTACTGACTGAATGAAAGGAGCTGGCATCTCACTCTCTTTGAATCTTCTTTATCATGCTAGGATTAGCAGGAAAAAGCTAAAAATTTCAGAATTGCACCTTGCAATGTGGAGATATTACTGTTTGTGCATTTACAATATTCATTGATTTTTGCCATTGAAAAACATGTTTTTCATATACCAGAAATGTTTGAAGCTACTGACTGAATGAAAGGAGCTGGCATCTCACTCTCTTTGAATCTTCTTTATCATGCTAGGATTAGCAGGAAAAAGCAAAAAATTTCAGAATTGCACCTTGCAATGTGGAGATATTACTGTTTGTGCATTTACAATATTCATTGATTTTTGCCATTGAAAAACGTCCAGAAATGTTTGAAGCTACTGACTGAATGAAAGGAGCTGGCATCTCACTCTCTTTGAATCTTCTTTATCATGCTAGGATTAACAGGAAAAAGCTAAAAATTTCAGAATTGCACCTTGCAATGTGGAGATATTACTGTTTGTGCATTTACAATATTCATTGATTTTTGCCATTGAAAAACATGTTTTTCATATACCAGAAATGTTTGAAGCTACTGACTGAATGAAAGGAGCTGGCATCTCACTCTCTTTGAATCTTCTTTATCATGCTAGGATTAACAGGAAAAAGCAAAAAATTTCAGAATTGCACCTTGCAATGTGGAGATATTACTGTTTGTGCATTTACAATATTCATTGATTTTTGCCATTGAAAAACATGTTTTTCATATACCAGAAATGTTTGAAGCTACTGACTGAATGAAAGGAGCTGGCATCTCACTCTCTTTGAATCTTCTTTATCATGCTAGGATTAACAGGAAAAAGCTAAAAATTTCAGAATTGCACCGTGCAATGTGGAGATATTACTGTTTGTGCATTTACAATATTCATTGATTTTTGCCATTGAAAAACGTCCAGAAATGTTTGAAGCTACTGACTGAATGAAAGGAGCTGGCATCTCACTCTCTTTGAATCTTCTTTATCATGCTAGGATTAGCAGGAAAAAGCTAAAAATTTCAGAATTGCACCTTGCAATGTGGAGATATTACTGTTTGTGCATTTACAATATTCATTGATTTTTGCCATTGAAAAACATGTTTTTCATATACCAGAAATGTTTGAAGCTACTGACTGAATGAAAGGAGCTGGCATCTCACTCTCTTTGAATCTTCTTTATCATGCTAGGATTAGCAGGAAAAAGCAAAAAATTTCAGAATTGCACCTTGCAATGTGGAGATATTACTGTTTGTGCATTTACAATATTCATTGATTTTTGCCATTGAAAAACGTCCAGAAATGTTTGAAGCTACTGACTGAATGAAAGGAGCTGGCATCTCACTCTCTTTGAATCTTCTTTATCATGCTAGGATTAACAGGAAAAAGCTAAAAATTTCAGAATTGCACCTTGCAATGTGGAGATATTACTGTTTGTGCATTTACAATATTCATTGATTTTTGCCATTGAAAAACATGTTTTTCATATACCAGAAATGTTTGAAGCTACTGACTGAATGAAAGGAGCTGGCATCTCACTCTCTTTGAATCTTCTTTATCATGCTAGGATTAGCAGGAAAAAGCAAAAAATTTCAGAATTGCACCTTGCAATGTGGAGATATTACTGTTTGTGCATTTACAATATTCATTGATTTTTGCCATTGAAAAACGTCCAGAAATGTTTGAAGCTACTGACTGAATGAAAGGAGCTGGCATCTCACTCTCTTTGAATCTTCTTTATCATGCTAGGATTAACAGGAAAAAGCTAAAAATTTCAGAATTGCACCGTGCAATGTGGAGATATTACTGTTTGTGCATTTACAATATTCATTGATTTTTGCCATTGAAAAACGTCCAGAAATGTTTGAAGCTACTGACTGAATGAAAGGAGCTGGCATCTCACTCTCTTTGAATCTTCTTTATCATGCTAGGATTAGCAGGAAAAAGCTAAAAATTTCAGAATTGCACCTTGCAATGTGGAGATATTACTGTTTGTGCATTTACAATATTCATTGATTTTTGCCATTGAAAAACATGTTTTTCATATACCAGAAATGTTTGAAGCTACTGACTGAATGAAAGGAGCTGGCATCTCACTCTCTTTGAATCTTCTTTATCATGCTAGGATTAGCAGGAAAAAGCAAAAAATTTCAGAATTGCACCTTGCAATGTGGAGATATTACTGTTTGTGCATTTACAATATTCATTGATTTTTGCCATTGAAAAACGTCCAGAAATGTTTGAAGCTACTGACTGAATGAAAGGAGCTGGCATCTCACTCTCTTTGAATCTTCTTTATCATGCTAGGATTAACAGGAAAAAGCTAAAAATTTCAGAATTGCACCTTGCAATGTGGAGATATTACTGTTTGTGCATTTACAATATTCATTGATTTTTGCCATTGAAAAACATGTTTTTCATATACCAGAAATGTTTGAAGCTACTGACTGAATGAAAGGAGCTGGCATCTCACTCTCTTTGAATCTTCTTTATCATGCTAGGATTAACAGGAAAAAGCAAAAAATTTCAGAATTGCACCTTGCAATGTGGAGATATTACTGTTTGTGCATTTACAATATTCATTGATTTTTGCCATTGAAAAACATGTTTTTCATATACCAGAAATGTTTGAAGCTACTGACTGAATGAAAGGAGCTGGCATCTCACTCTCTTTGAATCTTCTTTATCATGCTAGGATTAACAGGAAAAAGCTAAAAATTTCAGAATTGCACCGTGCAATGTGGAGATATTACTGTTTGTGCATTTACAATATTCATTGATTTTTGCCATTGAAAAACGTCCAGAAATGTTTGAAGCTACTGACTGAATGAAAGGAGCTGGCATCTCACTCTCTTTGAATCTTCTTTATCATGCTAGGATTAGCAGGAAAAAGCTAAAAATTTCAGAATTGCACCTTGCAATGTGGAGATATTACTGTTTGTGCATTTACAATATTCATTGATTTTTGCCATTGAAAAACATGTTTTTCATATACCAGAAATGTTTGAAGCTACTGACTGAATGAAAGGAGCTGGCATCTCACTCTCTTTGAATCTTCTTTATCATGCTAGGATTAGCAGGAAAAAGCAAAAAATTTCAGAATTGCACCTTGCAATGTGGAGATATTACTGTTTGTGCATTTACAATATTCATTGATTTTTGCCATTGAAAAACGTCCAGAAATGTTTGAAGCTACTGACTGAATGAAAGGAGCTGGCATCTCACTCTCTTTGAATCTTCTTTATCATGCTAGGATTAACAGGAAAAAGCTAAAAATTTCAGAATTGCACCTTGCAATGTGGAGATATTACTGTTTGTGCATTTACAATATTCATTGATTTTTGCCATTGAAAAACATGTTTTTCATATACCAGAAATGTTTGAAGCTACTGACTGAATGAAAGGAGCTGGCATCTCACTCTCTTTGAATCTTCTTTATCATGCTAGGATTAGCAGGAAAAAGCAAAAAATTTCAGAATTGCACCTTGCAATGTGGAGATATTACTGTTTGTGCATTTACAATATTCATTGATTTTTGCCATTGAAAAACGTCCAGACATGTTTGAAGCTACTGACTGAATGAAAGGAGCTGGCATCTCACTCTCTTTGAATCTTCTTTATCATGCTAGGATTAACAGGAAAAAGCTAAAAATTTCAGAATTGCACCGTGCAATGTGGAGATATTACTGTTTGTGCATTTACAATATTCATTGATTTTTGCCATTGAAAAACATGTTTTTCATATACCAGAAATGTTTGAAGCTACTGACTGAATGAAAGGAGCTGGCATCTCACTCTCTTTGAATCTTCTTTATCATGCTAGGATTAACAGGAAAAAGCTAAAAATTTCAGAATTGCACCTTGCAATGTGGAGATATTACTGTTTGTGCATTTACAATATTCATTGATTTTTGCCATTGAAAAACATGTTTTTCATATACCAGAAATGTTTGAAGCTACTGACTGAATGAAAGGAGCTGGCATCTCACTCTCTTTGAAACTTCTTTATCATGCTAGGATTAGCAGGAAAAAGCAAAAAATTTCAGAATTGCACCGTGCAATGTGGAGATATTACTGTTTGTGCATTTACAATATTCATTGATTTTTGCCATTGAAAAACATGTTTTTCATATACCAGAAATGTTTGAAGCTACTGACTGAATGAAAGGAGCTGGCATCTCACTCTCTTTGAATCTTCTTTATCATGCTAGGATTAACAGGAAAAAGCTAAAAATTTCAGAATTGCACCGTGCAATGTGGAGATATTACTGTTTGTGCATTTACAATATTCATTGATTTTTGCCATTGAAAAACGTCCAGAAATGTTTGAAGCTACTGACTGAATGAAAGGAGCTGGCATCTCACTCTCTTTGAATCTTCTTTATCATGCTAGGATTAGCAGGAAAAAGCAAAAAATTTCAGAATTGCACCGTGCAATGTGGAGATATTACTGTTTGTGCATTTACAATATTCATTGATTTTTGCCATTGAAAAACGTTTTTCATATACCAGAAATGTTTGAAGCTACTGACTGAATGAAAGGAGCTGGCATCTCACTCTCTTTGAATCTTCTTTATCATGCTAGGATTAGCAGGAAAAAGCAAAAAATTTCAGAATTGCACCGTGCAATGTGGAGATATTACTGTTTGTGCATTTACAATATTCATTGATTTTTGCCATTGAAAAACATGTTTTTCATATACCAGAAATGTTTGAAGCTACTGACTGAATGAAAGGAGCTGGCATCTCACTCTCTTTGAATCTTCTTTATCATGCTAGGATTAACAGGAAAAAGCTAAAAATTTCAGAATTGCACCGTGCAATGTGGAGATATTACTGTTTGTGCATTTACAATATTCATTGATTTTTGCCATTGAAAAACGTCCAGAAATGTTTGAAGCTACTGACTGAATGAAAGGAGCTGGCATCTCACTCTCTTTGAATCTTCTTTATCATGCTAGGATTAGCAGGAAAAAGCAAAAAATTTCAGAATTGCACCTTGCAATGTGGAGATATTACTGTTTGTGCATTTACAATATTCATTGATTTTTGCCATTGAAAAACATGTTTTTCATATACCAGAAATGTTTGAAGCTACTGACTGAATGAAAGGAGCTGGCATCTCACTCTCTTTGAATCTTCTTTATCATGCTAGGATTAACAGGAAAAAGCTAAAAATTTCAGAATTGCACCGTGCAATGTGGAGATATTACTGTTTGTGCATTTACAATATTCATTGATTTTTGCCATTGAAAAACATGTTTTTCATATACCAGAAATGTTTGAAGCTACTGACTGAATGAAAGGAGCTGGCATCTCACTCTCTTTGAATCTTCTTTATCATGCTAGGATTAACAGGAAAAAGCTAAAAATTTCAGAATTGCACCGTGCAATGTGGAGATATTACTGTTTGTGCATTTACAATATTCATTGATTTTTGCCATTGAAAAACGTCCAGAAATGTTTGAAGCTACTGACTGAATGAAAGGAGCTGGCATCTCACTCTCTTTGAATCTTCTTTATCATGCTAGGATTAGCAGGAAAAACCAAAAAATTTCAGAATTGCACCGTGCAATGTGGAGATATTACTGTTTGTGCATTTACAATATTCATTGATTTTTGCCATTGAAAAACATGTTTTTCATATACCAGAAATGTTTGAAGCTACTGACTGAATGAAAGGAGCTGGCATCTCACTCTCTTTGAATCTTCTTTATCATGCTAGGATTAGCAGGAAAAAGCAAAAAATTTCAGAATTGCACCTTGCAATGTGGAGATATTACTGTTTGTGCATTTACAATATTCATTGATTTTTGCCATTGAAAAACATGTTTTTCATATACCAGAAATGTTTGAAGCTACTGACTGAATGAAAGGAGCTGGCATCTCACTCTCTTTGAATCTTCTTTATCATGCTAGGATTAACAGGAAAAAGCTAAAAATTTCAGAATTGCACCTTGCAATGTGGAGATATTACTGTTTGTGCATTTACAATATTCATTGATTTTTGCCATTGAAAAACATGTTTTTCATATACCAGAAATGTTTGAAGCTACTGACTGAATGAAAGGAGCTGGCATCTCACTCTCTTTGAATCTTCTTTATCATGCTAGGATTAACAGGAAAAAGCAAAAAATTTCAGAATTGCACCTTGCAATGTGGAGATATTACTCTTTGTGCATTTACAATATTCATTGATTTTTGCCATTGAAAAACATGTTTTTCATATACCAGAAATGTTTGAAGCTACTGACTGAATGAAAGGAGCTGGCATCTCACTCTCTTTGAATCTTCTTTATCATGCTAGGATTAACAGGAAAAAGCTAAAAATTTCAGAATTGCACCGTGCAATGTGGAGATATTACTGTTTGTGCATTTACAATATTCATTGATTTTTGCCATTGAAAAACGTCCAGAAATGTTTGAAGCTACTGACTGAATGAAAGGAGCTGGCATCTCACTCTCTTTGAATCTTCTTTATCATGCTAGGATTAGCAGGAAAAAGCTAAAAATTTCAGAATTGCACCTTGCAATGTGGAGATATTACTGTTTGTGCATTTACAATATTCATTGATTTTTGCCATTGAAAAACATGTTTTTCATATACCAGAAATGTTTGAAGCTACTGACTGAATGAAAGGAGCTGGCATCTCACTCTCTTTGAATCTTCTTTATCATGCTAGGATTAGCAGGAAAAAGCAAAAAATTTCAGAATTGCACCTTGCAATGTGGAGATATTACTGTTTGTGCATTTACAATATTCATTGATTTTTGCCATTGAAAAACGTCCAGAAATGTTTGAAGCTACTGACTGAATGAAAGGAGCTGGCATCTCACTCTCTTTGAATCTTCTTTATCATGCTAGGATTAACAGGAAAAAGCTAAAAATTTCAGAATTGCACCTTGCAATGTGGAGATATTACTGTTTGTGCATTTACAATATTCATTGATTTTTGCCATTGAAAAACATGTTTTTCATATACCAGAAATGTTTGAAGCTACTGACTGAATGAAAGGAGCTGGCATCTCACTCTCTTTGAATCTTCTTTATCATGCTAGGATTAACAGGAAAAAGCAAAAAATTTCAGAATTGCACCTTGCAATGTGGAGATATTACTGTTTGTGCATTTACAATATTCATTGATTTTTGCCATTGAAAAACATGTTTTTCATATACCAGAAATGTTTGAAGCTACTGACTGAATGAAAGGAGCTGGCATCTCACTCTCTTTGAATCTTCTTTATCATGCTAGGATTAACAGGAAAAAGCTAAAAATTTCAGAATTGCACCGTGCAATGTGGAGATATTACTGTTTGTGCATTTACAATATTCATTGATTTTTGCCATTGAAAAACGTCCAGAAATGTTTGAAGCTACTGACTGAATGAAAGGAGCTGGCATCTCACTCTCTTTGAATCTTCTTTATCATGCTAGGATTAGCAGGAAAAAGCTAAAAATTTCAGAATTGCACCTTGCAATGTGGAGATATTACTGTTTGTGCATTTACAATATTCATTGATTTTTGCCATTGAAAAACATGTTTTTCATATACCAGAAATGTTTGAAGCTACTGACTGAATGAAAGGAGCTGGCATCTCACTCTCTTTGAATCTTCTTTATCATGCTAGGATTAGCAGGAAAAAGCAAAAAATTTCAGAATTGCACCTTGCAATGTGGAGATATTACTGTTTGTGCATTTACAATATTCATTGATTTTTGCCATTGAAAAACGTCCAGAAATGTTTGAAGCTACTGACTGAATGAAAGGAGCTGGCATCTCACTCTCTTTGAATCTTCTTTATCATGCTAGGATTAACAGGAAAAAGCTAAAAATTTCAGAATTGCACCTTGCAATGTGGAGATATTACTGTTTGTGCATTTACAATATTCATTGATTTTTGCCATTGAAAAACATGTTTTTCATATACCAGAAATGTTTGAAGCTACTGACTGAATGAAAGGAGCTGGCATCTCACTCTCTTTGAATCTTCTTTATCATGCTAGGATTAGCAGGAAAAAGCAAAAAATTTCAGAATTGCACCTTGCAATGTGGAGATATTACTGTTTGTGCATTTACAATATTCATTGATTTTTGCCATTGAAAAACATGTTTTTCATATACCAGAAATGTTTGAAGCTACTGACTGAATGAAAGGAGCTGGCATCTCACTCTCTTTGAATCTTCTTTATCATGCTAGGATTAACAGGAAAAAGCTAAAAATTTCAGAATTGCACCGTGCAATGTGGAGATATTACTGTTTGTGTATTTACAATATTCATTGATTTTTGCCATTGAAAAACGTCCAGAAATGTTTGAAGCTACTGACTGAATGAAAGGAGCTGGCATCTCACTCTCTTTGAATCTTCTTTATCATGCTAGGATTAACAGGAAAAAGCTAAAAATTTCAGAATTGCACCGTGCAATGTGGAGATATTACTGTTTGTGCATTTACAATATTCATTGATTTTTGCCATTGAAAAACATGTTTTTCATATACCAGAAATGTTTGAAGCTACTGACTGAATGAAAGGAGCTGGCATCTCACTCTCTTTGAATCTTCTTTATCATGCTAGGATTAACAGGAAAAAGCTAAAAATTTCAGAATTGCACCTTGCAATGTGGAGATATTACTGTTTGTGCATTTACAATATTCATTGATTTTTGCCATTGAAAAACATGTTTTTCATATACCAGAAATGTTTGAAGCTACTGACTGAATGAAAGGAGCTGGCATCTCACTCTCTTTGAATCTTCTTTATCATGCTAGGATTAGCAGGAAAAAGCAAAAAATTTCAGAATTGCACCGTGCAATGTGGAGATATTACTGTTTGTGCATTTACAAAATTCATTGATTTTTGCCATTGAAAAACATGTTTTTCATATACCAGAAATGTTTGAAGCTACTGACTGAATGAAAGGAGCTGGCATCTCACTCTCTTTGAATCTTCTTTATCATGCTAGGATTAACAGGAAAAAGCTAAAAATTTCAGAATTGCACCGTGCAATGTGGAGATATTACTGTTTGTGCATTTACAATATTCATTGATTTTTGCCATTGAAAAACGTCCAGAAATGTTTGAAGCTACTGACTGAATGAAAGGAGCTGGCATCTCACTCTCTTTGAATCTTCTTTATCATGCTAGGATTAGCAGGAAAAAGCAAAAAATTTCAGAATTGCACCGTGCAATGTGGAGATATTACTGTTTGTGCATTTACAATATTCATTGATTTTTGCCATTGAAAAACATGTTTTTCATATACCAGAAATGTTTGAAGCTACTGACTGAATGAAAGGAGCTGGCATCTCACTCTCTTTGAATCTTCTTTATCATGCTAGGATTAACAGGAAAAAGCTAAAAATTTCAGAATTGCACCGT
The DNA here is from genome assembly GCF_046119375.1 of Phyllobates terribilis. Taxonomy (NCBI): domain Eukaryota; kingdom Metazoa; phylum Chordata; class Amphibia; order Anura; family Dendrobatidae; genus Phyllobates; species Phyllobates terribilis. The sequence continues at coordinate 9,597 of NW_027371239.1, forward strand.
GCAATGTGGAGATATTACTGTTTGTGCATTTACAATATTCATTGATTTTTGCCATTGAAAAACGTCCAGAAATGTTTGAAGCTACTGACTGAATGAAAGGAGCTGGCATCTCACTCTCTTTGAATCTTCTTTATCATGCTAGGATTAACAGGAAAAAGCTAAAAATTTCAGAATTGCACCTTGCAATGTGGAGATATTACTGTTTGTGCATTTACAATATTCATTGATTTTTGCCATTGAAAAACATGTTTTTCATATACCAGAAATGTTTGAAGCTACTGACTGAATGAAAGGAGCTGGCATCTCACTCTCTTTGAATCTTCTTTATCATGCTAGGATTAGCAGGAAAAAGCTAAAAATTTCAGAATTGCACCGTGCAATGTGGAGATATTACTGTTTGTGCATTTACAATATTCATTGATTTTTGCCATTGAAAAACATGTTTTTCATATACCAGAAATGTTTGAAGCTACTGACTGAATGAAAGGAGCTGGCATCTCACTCTCTTTGAATCTTCTTTATCATGCTAGGATTAACAGGAAAAAGCTAAAAATTTCAGAATTGCACCGTGCAATGTGGAGATATTACTGTTTGTGCATTTACAATATTCATTGATTTTTGCCATTGAAAAACGTTTTTCATATACCAGAAATGTTTGAAGCTACTGACTGAATGAAAGGAGCTGGCATCTCACTCTCTTTGAATCTTCTTTACCATGCTAGGATTAGCAGGAAAAAGCAAAAAATTTCAGAATTGCACCGTGCAATGTGGAGATATTACTGTTTGTGCATTTACAATATTCATTGATTTTTGCCATTGAAAAACATGTTTTTCATATACCAGAAATGTTTGAAGCTACTGACTGAATGAAAGGAGCTGGCATCTCACTCTCTTTGAATCTTCTTTATCATGCTAGGATTAACAGGAAAAAGCTAAAAATTTCAGAATTGCACCGTGCAATGTGGAGATATTACTGTTTGTGCATTTACAATATTCATTGATTTTTGCCATTGAAAAACGTCCAGAAATGTTTGAAGCTACTGACTGAATGAAAGGAGCTGGCATCTCACTCTCTTTGAATCTTCTTTATCATGCTAGGATTAGCAGGAAAAAGCAAAAAATTTCAGAATTGCACCTTGCAATGTGGAGATATTACTGTTTGTGCATTTACAATATTCATTGATTTTTGCCATTGAAAAACATGTTTTTCATATACCAGAAATGTTTGAAGCTACTGACTGAATGAAAGGAGCTGGCATCTCACTCTCTTTGAATCTTCTTTATCATGCTAGGATTAACAGGAAAAAGCTAAAAATTTCAGAATTGCACCGTGCAATGTGGAGATATTACTGTTTGTGCATTTACAATATTCATTGATTTTTGCCATTGAAAAACATGTTTTTCATATACCAGAAATGTTTGAAGCTACTGACTGAATGAAAGGAGCTGGCATCTCACTCTCTTTGAATCTTCTTTATCATGCTAGGATTAACAGGAAAAAGCTAAAAATTTCAGAATTGCACCGTGCAATGTGGAGATATTACTGTTTGTGCATTTACAATATTCATTGATTTTTGCCATTGAAAAACGTCCAGAAATGTTTGAAGCTACTGACTGAATGAAAGGAGCTGGCATCTCACTCTCTTTGAATCTTCTTTATCATGCTAGGATTAGCAGGAAAAAGCAAAAAATTTCAGAATTGCACCGTGCAATGTGGAGATATTACTGTTTGTGCATTTACAATATTCATTGATTTTTGCCATTGAAAAACATGTTTTTCATATACCAGAAATGTTTGAAGCTACTGACTGAATGAAAGGAGCTGGCATCTCACTCTCTTTGAATCTTCTTTATCATGCTAGGATTAGCAGGAAAAAGCAAAAAATTTCAGAATTGCACCTTGCAATGTGGAGATATTACTGTTTGTGCATTTACAATATTCATTGATTTTTGCCATTGAAAAACATGTTTTTCATATACCAGAAATGTTTGAAGCTACTGACTGAATGAAAGGAGCTGGCATCTCACTCTCTTTGAATCTTCTTTATCATGCTAGGATTAACAGGAAAAAGCTAAAAATTTCAGAATTGCACCTTGCAATGTGGAGATATTACTGTTTGTGCATTTACAATATTCATTGATTTTTGCCATTGAAAAACATGTTTTTCATATACCAGAAATGTTTGAAGCTACTGACTGAATGAAAGGAGCTGGCATCTCACTCTCTTTGAATCTTCTTTATCATGCTAGGATTAACAGGAAAAAGCAAAAAAATTTCAGAATTGCACCTTGCAATGTGGAGATATTACTGTTTGTGCATTTACAATATTCATTGATTTTTGCCATTGAAAAACATGTTTTTCATATACCAGAAATGTTTGAAGCTACTGACTGAATGAAAGGAGCTGGCATCTCACTCTCTTTGAATCTTCTTTATCATGCTAGGATTAACAGGAAAAAGCTAAAAATTTCTGAATTGCACCGTGCAATGTGGAGATATTACTGTTTGTGCATTTACAATATTCATTGATTTTTGCCATTGAAAAACGTCCAGAAATGTTTGAAGCTACTGACTGAATGAAAGGAGCTGGCATCTCACTCGCTTTGAATCTTCTTTATCATGCTAGGATTAGCAGGAAAAAGCTAAAAATTTCAGAATTGCACCTTGCAATGTGGAGATATTACTGTTTGTGCATTTACAATATTCATTGATTTTTGCCATTGAAAAACATGTTTTTCATATACCAGAAATGTTTGAAGCTACTGACTGAATGAAAGGAGCTGGCATCTCACTCTCTTTGAATCTTCTTTATCATGCTAGGATTAGCAGGAAAAAGCAAAAAATTTCAGAATTGCACCTTGCAATGTGGAGATATTACTGTTTGTGCATTTACAATATTCATTGATTTTTGCCATTGAAAAACGTCCAGAAATGTTTGAAGCTACTGACTGAATGAAAGGAGCTGGCATCTCACTCTCTTTGAATCTTCTTTATCATGCTAGGATTAACAGGAAAAAGCTAAAAATTTCAGAATTGCACCTTGCAATGTGGAGATATTACTGTTTGTGCATTTACAATATTCATTGATTTTTGCCATTGAAAAACATGTTTTTCATATACCAGAAATGTTTGAAGCTACTGACTGAATGAAAGGAGCTGGCATCTCACTCTCTTTGAATCTTCTTTATCATGCTAGGATTAGCAGGAAAAAGCAAAAAATTTCAGAATTGCACCTTGCAATGTGGAGATATTACTGTTTGTGCATTTACAATATTCATTGATTTTTGCCATTGAAAAACATGTTTTTCATATACCAGAAATGTTTGAAGCTACTGACTGAATGAAAGGAGCTGGCATCTCACTCTCTTTGAATCTTCTTTATCATGCTAGGATTAACAGGAAAAAGCTAAAAATTTCAGAATTGCACCGTGCAATGTGGAGATATTACTGTTTGTGCATTTACAATATTCATTGATTTTTGCCATTGAAAAACGTCCAGAAATGTTTGAAGCTACTGACTGAATGAAAGGAGCTGGCATCTCACTCTCTTTGAATCTTCTTTATCATGCTAGGATTAACAGGAAAAAGCTAAAAATTTCAGAATTGCACCGTGCAATGTGGAGATATTACTGTTTGTGCATTTACAATATTCATTGATTTTTGCCATTGAAAAACATGTTTTTCATATACCAGAAATGTTTGAAGCTACTGACTGAATGAAAGGAGCTGGCATCTCACTCTCTTTGAATCTTCTTTATCATGCTAGGATTAACAGGAAAAAGCTAAAAATTTCAGAATTGCACCTTGCAATGTGGAGATATTACTGTTTGTGCATTTACAATATTCATTGATTTTTGCCATTGAAAAACATGTTTTTCATATACCAGAAATGTTTGAAGCTACTGACTGAATGAAAGGAGCTGGCATCTCACTCTCTTTGAATCTTCTTTATCATGCTAGGATTAGCAGGAAAAAGCAAAAAATTTCAGAATTGCACCATGCAATGTGGAGATATTACTGTTTGTGCATTTACAATATTCATTGATTTTTGCCATTGAAAAACATGTTTTTCATATACCAGAAATGTTTGAAGCTACTGACTGAATGAAAGGAGCTGGCATCTCACTCTCTTTGAATCTTCTTTATCATGCTAGGATTAACAGGAAAAAGCTAAAAATTTCAGAATTGCACCGTGCAATGTGGAGATATTACTGTTTGTGCATTTACAATATTCATTGATTTTTGCCATTGAAAAACGTCCAGAAATGTTTGAAGCTACTGACTGAATGAAAGGAGCTGGCATCTCACTCTCTTTGAATCTTCTTTATCATGCTAGGATTAGCAGGAAAAAGCAAAAAATTTCAGAATTGCACCGTGCAATGTGGAGATATTACTGTTTGTGCATTTACAATATTCATTGATTTTTGCCATTGAAAAACATGTTTTTCATATACCAGAAATGTTTGAAGCTACTGACTGAATGAAAGGAGCTGGCATCTCACTCTCTTTGAATCTTCTTTATCATGCTAGGATTAACAGGAAAAAGCTAAAAATTTCAGAATTGCACCGTGCAATGTGGAGATATTACTGTTTGTGCATTTACAATATTCATTGATTTTTGCCATTGAAAAACGTCCAGAAATGTTTGAAGCTACTGACTGAATGAAAGGAGCTGGCATCTCACTCTCTTTGAATCTTCTTTATCATGCTAGGATTAACAGGAAAAAGCTAAAAATTTCAGAATTGCACCTTGCAATGTGGAGATATTACTGTTTGTGCATTTACAATATTCATTGATTTTTGCCATTGAAAAACATGTTTTTCATATACCAGAAATGTTTGAAGCTACTGACTGAATGAAAGGAGCTGGCATCTCACTCTCTTTGAATCTTCTTTATCATGCTTGGATTAGCAGGAAAAAGCAAAAAATTTCAGAATTGCACCTTGCAATGTGGAGATATTACTGTTTGTGCATTTACAATATTCATTGATTTTTGCCATTGAAAAACGTCCAGAAATGTTTGAAGCTACTGACTGAATGAAAGGAGCTGGCATCTCACTCTCTTTGAATCTTCTTTATCATGCTAGGATTAACAGGAAAAAGCTAAAAATTTCAGAATTGCACCGTGCAATGTGGAGATATTACTGTTTGTGCATTTACAATATTCATTGATTTTTGCCATTGAAAAACATGTTTTTCATATACCAGAAATGTTTGAAGCTACTGACTGAATGAAAGGAGCTGGCATCTCACTCTCTTTGAATCTTCTTTATCATGCTAGGATTAACAGGAAAAAGCAAAAAATTTCAGAATTGCACCTTGCAATGTGGAGATATTACTGTTTGTGCATTTACAATATTCATTGATTTTTGCCATTGAAAAACATGTTTTTCATATACCAGAAATGTTTGAAGCTACTGACTGAATGAAAGGAGCTGGCATCTCACTCTCTTTGAATCTTCTTTATCATGCTAGGATTAGCAGGAAAAAGCAAAAAATTTCAGAATTGCACCTTGCAATGTGGAGATATTACTGTTTGTGCATTTACAATATTCATTGATTTTTGCCATTGAAAAACATGTTTTTCATATACCAGAAATGTTTGAAGCTACTGACTGAATGAAAGGAGCTGGCATCTCACTCTCTTTGAATCTTCTTTATCATGCTAGGATTAACAGGAAAAAGCTAAAAATTTCAGAATTGCACCGTGCAATGTGGAGATATTACTGTTTGTGCATTTACAATATTCATTGATTTTTGCCATTGAAAAACGTCCAGAAATGTTTGAAGCTACTGACTGAATGAAAGGAGCTGGCATCTCACTCTCTTTGAATCTTCTTTATCATGCTAGGATTAGCAGGAAAAAGCAAAAAATTTCAGAATTGCACCGTGCAATGTGGAGATATTACTGTTTGTGCATTTACAATATTCATTGATTTTTGCCATTGAAAAACATGTTTTTCATATACCAGAAATGTTTGAAGCTACTGACTGAATGAAAGGAGCTGGCATCTCACTCTCTTTGAAACTTCTTTATCATGCTAGGATTAGCAGGAAAAAGCTAAAAATTTCAGAATTGCACCGTGCAATGTGGAGATATTACTGTTTGTGCATTTACAATATTCATTGATTTTTGCCATTGAAAAACGTCCAGAAATGTTTGAAGCTACTGACTGAATGAAAGGAGCTGGCATCTCACTCTCTTTGAATCTTCTTTATCATGCTAGGATTAACAGGAAAAAGCTAAAAATTTCAGAATTGCACCGTGCAATGTGGAAATATTACTGTTTGTGCATTTACAATATTCATTGATTTTTGCCATTGAAAAACATGTTTTTCATATACCAGAAATGTTTGAAGCTACTGACTGAATGAAAGGAGCTGGCATCTCACTCTCTTTGAATCTTCTTTATCATGCTAGGATTAGCAGGAAAAAGCAAAAAATTTCAGAATTGCACCTTGCAATGTGGAGATATTACTGTTTGTGCATTTACAATATTCATTGATTTTTGCCATTGAAAAACATGTTTTTCATATACCAGAAATGTTTGAAGCTACTGACTGAATGAAAGGAGCTGGCATCTCACTCTCTTTGAATCTTCTTTATCATGCTAGGATTAGCAGGAAAAAGCAAAAAATTTCAGAATTGCACCTTGCAATGTGGAGATATTACTGTTTGTGCATTTACAATATTCATTGATTTTTGCCATTGAAAAACGTCCAGAAATGTTTGAAGCTACTGACTGAATGAAAGGAGCTGGCATCTCACTCTCTTTGAATCTTCTTTATCATGCTAGGATTAGCAGGAAAAAGCTAAAAATTTCAGAATTGCACCTTGCAATGTGGAGATATTACTGTTTGTGCATTTACAATATTCATTGATTTTTGCCATTGAAAAACGTCCAGAAATGTTTGAAGCTACTGACTGAATGAAAGGAGCTGGCATCTCACTCTCTTTGAATCTTCTTTATCATGCTAGGATTAACAGGAAAAAGCTAAAAATTTCAGAATTGCACCGTGCAATGTGGAGATATTACTGTTTGTGCATTTACAATATTCATTGATTTTTGCCATTGAAAAACATGTTTTTCATATACCAGAAATGTTTGAAGCTACTGACTGAATGAAAGGAGCTGGCATCTCACTCTCTTTGAATCTTCTTTATCATGCTAGGATTAGCAGGAAAAAGCAAAAAATTTCAGAATTGCACCTTGCAATGTGGAGATATTACTGTTTGTGCATTTACAATATTCATTGATTTTTGCCATTGAAAAACATGTTTTTCATATACCAGAAATGTTTGAAGCTACTGACTGAATGAAAGGAGCTGGCATCTCACTCTCTTTGAATCTTCTTTATCATGCTAGGATTAACAGGAAAAAGCTAAAAATTTCAGAATTGCACCGTGCAATGTGGAGATATTACTGTTTGTGCATTTACAATATTCATTGATTTTTGCCATTGAAAAACATGTTTTTCATATACCAGAAATGTTTGAAGCTACTGACTGAATGAAAGGAGCTGGCATCTCACTCTCTTTGAATCTTCTTTATCATGCTAGGATTAGCAGGAAAAAGCAAAAAATTTCAGAATTGCACCTTGCAATGTGGAGATATTACTGTTTGTGCATTTACAATATTCATTGATTTTTGCCATTGAAAAACGTCCAGAAATGTTTGAAGCTACTGACTGAATGAAAGGAGCTGGCATCTCACTCTCTTTGAATCTTCTTTATCATGCTAGGATTAACAGGAAAAAGCTAAAAATTTCAGAATTGCACCGTGCAATGTGGAGATATTACTGTTTGTGCATTTACAATATTCATTGATTTTTGCCATTGAAAAACATGTTTTTCATATACCAGAAATGTTTGAAGCTACTGACTGAATGAAAGGAGCTGGCATCTCACTCTCTTTGAATCTTCTTTATCATGCTAGGATTAACAGGAAAAAGCTAAAAATTTCAGAATTGCACCGTGCAATGTGGAGATATTACTGTTTGTGCATTTACAATATTCATTGATTTTTGCCATTGAAAAACGTCCAGAAATGTTTGAAGCTACTGACTGAATGAAAGGAGCTGGCATCTCACTCTCTTTGAATCTTCTTTATCATGCTAGGATTAGCAGGAAAAAGCAAAAAATTTCAGAATTGCACCTTGCAATGTGGAGATATTACTGTTTGTGCATTTACAATATTCATTGATTTTTGCCATTGAAAAACATGTTTTTCATATACCAGAAATGTTTGAAGCTACTGACTGAATGAAAGGAGCTGGCATCTCACTCTCTTTGAATCTTCTTTATCATGCTAGGATTAGCAGGAAAAAGCTAAAAATTTCAGAATTGCACCGTGCAATGTGGAGATATTACTGTTTGTGCATTTACAATATTCATTGATTTTTGCCATTGAAAAACGTCCAGAAATGTTTGAAGCTACTGACTGAATGAAAGGAGCTGGCATCTCACTCTCTTTGAATCTTCTTTATCATGCTAGGATTAACAGGAAAAAGCTAAAAATTTCAGAATTGCACCTTGCAATGTGGAGATATTACTGTTTGTGCATTTACAATATTCATTGATTTTTGCCATTGAAAAACATGTTTTTCATATACCAGAAATGTTTAAAGCTACTGACTGAATGAAAGGAGCTGGCATCTCACTCTCTTTGAATCTTCTTTATCATGCTAGGATTAACAGGAAAAAGCAAAAAATTTCAGAATTGCACCTTGCAATGTGGAGATATTACTGTTTGTGCATTTACAATATTCATTGATTTTTGCCATTGAAAAACATGTTTTTCATATACCAGAAATGTTTGAAGCTACTGACTGAATGAAAGGAGCTGGCATCTCACTCTCTTTGAATCTTCTTTATCATGCTAGGATTAACAGGAAAAAGCAAAAAATTTCAGAATTGCACCTTGCAATGTGGAGATATTACTGTTTGTGCATTTACAATATTCATTGATTTTTGCCATTGAAAAACATGTTTTTCATATACCAGAAATGTTTGAAGCTACTGACTGAATGAAAGGAGCTGGCATCTCACTCTCTTTGAATCTTCTTTATCATGCTAGGATTAACAGGAAAAAGCTAAAAATTTCAGAATTGCACCGTGCAATGTGGAGATATTACTGTTTGTGCATTTACAATATTCATTGATTTTTGCCATTGAAAAACATGTTTTTCATATACCAGAAATGTTTGAAGCTACTGACTGAATGAAAGGAGCTGGCATCTCACTCTTTGAATCTTCTTTATCATGCTAGGATTAACAGGAAAAAGCAAAAAATTTCAGAATTGCACCGTGCAATGTGGAGATATTACTGTTTGTGCATTTACAATATTCATTGATTTTTGCCATTGAAAAACATGTTTTTCATATACCAGAAATGTTTGAAGCTACTGACTGAATGAAAGGAGCTGGCATCTCACTCTCTTTGAATCTTCTTTATCATGCTAGGATTAGCAGGAAAAAGCAAAAAATTTCAGAATTGCACCTTGCAATGTGGAGATATTACTGTTTGTGCATTTACAATATTCATTGATTTTTGCCATTGAAAAACATGTTTTTCATATACCAGAAATGTTTGAAGCTACTGACTGAATGAAAGGAGCTGGCATCTCACTCTCTTTGAATCTTCTTTATCATGCTAGGATTAGCAGGAAAAAGCTAAAAATTTCAGAATTGCACCTTGCAATGTGGAGATATTACTGTTTGTGCATTTACAATATTCATTGATTTTTGCCATTGAAAAACGTCCAGAAATGTTTGAATCTACTGACTGAATGAAAGGAGCTGGCATCTCACTCTCTTTGAATCTTCTTTATCATGCTAGGATTAGCAGGAACAAGCAAAAAAATTCAGAATTGCACCGTGCAATGTGGAGATATTACTGTTTGTGCATTTACAATATTCATTGATTTTTGCCATTGAAAAACATGTTTTTCATATACCAGAAATGTTTGAAGCTACTGACTGAATGAAAGGAGCTGGCATCTCACTCTCTTTGAATCTTCTTTATCATGCTAGGATTAACAGGAAAAAGCAAAAAATTTCAGAATTGCACCTTGCAATGTGGAGATATTACTGTTTGTGCATTTACAATATTCATTGATTTTTGCCATTGAAAAACATGTTTTTCATATACCAGAAATGTTTGAAGCTACTGACTGAATGAAAGGAGCTGGCATCTCACTCTCTTTGAATCTTCTTTATCATGCTAGGATTAACAGGAAAAAGCTAAAAATTTCAGAATTGCACCGTGCAATGTGGAGATATTACTGTTTGTGCATTTACAATATTCATTGATTTTTGCCATTGAAAAACATGTTTTTCATATACCAGAAATGTTTGAAGCTACTGACTGAATGAAAGGAGCTGGCATCTCACTCTCTTTGAATCTTCTTTATCATGCTAGGATTAACAGGAAAAAGCAAAAAATTTCAGAATTGCACCGTGCAATGTGGAGATATTACTGTTTGTGCATTTACAATATTCATTGATTTTTGCCATTGAAAAACATGTTTTTCATATACCAGAAATGTTTGAAGCTACTGACTGAATGAAAGGAGCTGGCATCTCACTCTCTTTGAATCTTCTTTATCATGCTAGGATTAGCAGGAAAAAGCAAAAAATTTCAGAATTGCACCTTGCAATGTGGAGATATTACTGTTTGTGCATTTACAATATTCATTGATTTTTGCCATTGAAAAACATGTTTTTCATATACCAGAAATGTTTGAAGCTACTGACTGAATGAAAGGAGCTGGCATCTCACTCTCTTTGAATCTTCTTTATCATGCTAGGATTAGCAGGAAAAAGCTAAAAATTTCAGAATTGCACCTTGCAATGTGGAGATATTACTGTTTGTGCATTTACAATATTCATTGATTTTTGCCATTGAAAAACGTCCAGAAATGTTTGAAGCTACTGACTGAATGAAAGGAGCTGGCATCTCACTCTCTTTGAATCTTCTTTATCATGCTAGGATTAGCAGGAAAAAGCAAAAAAATTCAGAATTGCACCGTGCAATGTGGAGATATTACTGTTTGTGCATTTACAATATTCATTGATTTTTGCCATTGAAAAACATGTTTTTCATATACCAGAAATGTTTGAAGCTACTGACTGAATGAAAGGAGCTGGCATCTCACTCTCTTTGAATCTTCTTTATCATGCTAGGATTAACAGGAAAAAGCAAAAAATTTCAGAATTGCACCGTGCAATGTGGAGATATTACTGTTTGTGCATTTACAATATTCATTGATTTTTGCCATTGAAAAACGTCCAGAAATGTTTGAAGCTACTGACTGAATGAAAGGAGCTGGCATCTCACTCTCTTTGAATCTTCTTTATCATGCTAGGATTAACAGGAAAAAGCTAAAAATTTCAGAATTGCACCGTGCAATGTGGAGATATTACTGTTTGTGCATTTACAATATTCATTGATTTTTGCCATTGAAAAACATGTTTTTCATATACCAGAAATGTTTGAAGCTACTGACTGAATGAAAGGAGCTGGCATCTCACTCTCTTTGAATCTTCTTTATCATGCTAGGATTAACAGGAAAAAGCTAAAAATTTCAGAATTGCACCGTGCAATGTGGAGATATTACTGTTTGTGCATTTACAATATTCATTGATTTTTGCCATTGAAAAACATGTTTTTCATATACCAGAAATGTTTGAAGCTACTGACTGAATGAAAGGAGCTGGCATCTCACTCTCTTTGAATCTTCTTTATCATGCTAGGATTAGCAGGAAAAAGCTAAAAATTTCAGAATTGCACCTTGCAATGTGGAGATATTACTGTTTGTGCATTTACAATATTCATTGATTTTTGCCATTGAAAAACATGTTTTTCATATACCAGAAATGTTTGAAGCTACTGACTGAATGAAAGGAGCTGGCATCTCACTCTCTTTGAATCTTCTTTATCATGCTAGGATTAACAGGAAAAAGCAAAAAATTTCAGAATTGCACCTTGCAATGTGGAAATATTACTGTTTGTGCATTTACAATATTCATTGATTTTTGCCATTGAAAAACGTCCAGAAATGTTTGAAGCTACTGACTGAATGAAAGGAGCTGGCATCTCACTCTCTTTGAATCTTCTTTATCATGCTAGGATTAACAGGAAAAAGCAAAAAATTTCAGAATTGCACCTTGCAATGTGGAGATATTACTGTTTGTGCATTTACAATATTCATTGATTTTTGCCATTGAAAAACATGTTTTTCATATACCAGAAATGTTTGAAGCTACTGACTGAATGAAAGGAGCTGGCATCTCACTCTCTTTGAATCTTCTTTATCATGCTAGGATTAACAGGAAAAAGCAAAAAATTTCAGAATTGCACCTTGCAATGTGGAGATATTACTGTTTGTGCATTTACAATATTCATTGATTTTTGCCATTGAAAAACATGTTTTTCATATACCAGAAATGTTTGAAGCTACTGACTGAATGAAAGGAGCTGGCATCTCACTCTCTTTGAATCTTCTTTATCATGCTAGGATTAACAGGAAAAAGCTAAAAATTTCAGAATTGCACCGTGCAATGTGGAGATATTACTGTTTGTGCATTTACAATATTCATTGATTTTTGCCATTGAAAAACATGTTTTTCATATACCAGAAATGTTTGAAGCTACTGACTGAATGAAAGGAGCTGGCATCTCACTCTCTTTGAATCTTCTTTATCATGCTAGGATTAACAGGAAAAAGCAAAAAATTTCAGAATTGCACCGTGCAATGTGGAGATATTACTGTTTGTGCATTTACAATATTCATTGATTTTTGCCATTGAAAAACATGTTTTTCATATACCAGAAATGTTTGAAGCTACTGACTGAATGAAAGGAGCTGGCATCTCACTCTCTTTGAATCTTCTTTATCATGCTAGGATTAACAGGAAAAAGCTAAAAATTTCAGAATTGCACCGTGCAATGTGGAGATATTACTGTTTGTGCATTTACAATATTCATTGATTTTTGCCATTGAAAAACATGTTTTTCATATACCAGAAATGTTTGAAGCTACTGACTGAATGAAAGGAGCTGGCATCTCACTCTCTTTGAATCTTCTTTATCATGCTAGGATTAGCAGGAAAAAGCTAAAAATTTCAGAATTGCACCTTGCAATGTGGAGATATTACTGTTTGTGCATTTACAATATTCATTGATTTTTGCCATTGAAAAACATGTTTTTCATATACCAGAAATGTTTGAAGCTACTGACTGAATGAAAGGAGCTGGCATCTCACTCTCTTTGAATCTTCTTTATCATGCTAGGATTAACAGGAAAAAGCAAAAAATTTCAGAATTGCACCTTGCAATGTGGAGATATTACTGTTTGTGCATTTACAATATTCATTGATTTTTGCCATTGAAAAACGTCCAGAAATGTTTGAAGCTACTGACTGAATGAAAGGAGCTGGCATCTCACTCTCTTTGAATCTTCTTTATCATGCTAGGATTAACAGGAAAAAGCAAAAAATTTCAGAATTGCACCTTGCAATGTGGAGATATTACTGTTTGTGCATTTACAATATTCATTGATTTTTGCCATTGAAAAACATGTTTTTCATATACCAGAAATGTTTGAAGCTACTGACTGAATGAAAGGAGCTGGCATCTCACTCTCTTTGAATCTTCTTTATCATGCTAGGATTAGCAGGAAAAAGCTAAAAATTTCAGAATTGCACCTTGCAATGTGGAGATATTACTGTTTGTGCATTTACAATATTCATTGATTTTTGCCATTGAAAAACATGTTTTTCATATACCAGAAATGTTTGAAGCTACTGACTGAATGAAAGGAGCTGGCATCTCACTCTCTTTGAATCTTCTTTATCATGCTAGGATTAACAGGAAAAAGCTAAAAATTTCAGAATTGCACCGTGCAATGTGGAGATATTACTGTTTGTGCATTTACAATATTCATTGATTTTTGCCATTGAAAAACATGTTTTTCATATACCAGAAATGTTTGAAGCTACTGACTGAATGAAAGGAGCTGGCATCTCACTCTCTTTGAATCTTCTTTATCATGCTAGGATTAACAGGAAAAAGCTAAAAATTTCAGAATTGCACCGTGCAATGTGGAGATATTACTGTTTGTGCATTTACAATATTCATTGATTTTTGCCATTGAAAAACATGTTTTTCATATACCAGAAATGTTTGAAGCTACTGACTGAATGAAAGGAGCTGGCATCTCACTCTCTTTGAATCTTCTTTATCATGCTAGGATTAGCAGGAAAAAGCTAAAAATTTCAGAATTGCACCTTGCAATGTGGAGATATTACTGTTTGTGCATTTACAATATTCATTGATTTTTGCCATTGAAAAACGTCCAGAAATGTTTGAAGCTACTGACTGAATGAAAGGAGCTGGCATCTCACTCTCTTTGAATCTTCTTTATCATGCTAGGATTAACAGGAAAAAGCTAAAAATTTCAGAATTGCACCTTGCAATGTGGAGATATTACTGTTTGTGCATTTACAATATTCATTGATTTTTGCCATTGAAAAACATGTTTTTCATATACCAGAAATGTTTGAAGCTACTGACTGAATGAAAGGAGCTGGCATCTCACTCTCTTTGAATCTTCTTTATCATGCTAGGATTAACAGGAAAAAGCTAAAAATTCAGAATTGCACCTTGCAATGTGGAGATATTACTGTTTGTGCATTTACAATATTCATTGATTTTTGCCATTGAAAAACATGTTTTTCATATACCAGAAATGTTTGAAGCTACTGACTGAATGAAAGGAGCTGGCATCTCACTCTCTTTGAATCTTCTTTATCATGCTAGGATTAGCAGGAAAAAGCAAAAAATTTCAGAATTGCACCTTGCAATGTGGAGATATTACTGTTTGTGCATTTACAATATTCATTGATTTTTGCCATTGAAAAACGTTCAGAAATGTTTGAAGCTACTGACTGAATGAAAGGAGCTGGCATCTCACTCTCTTTGAATCTTCTTTATCATGCTAGGATTAACAGGAAAAAGCTAAAAATTTCAGAATTGCACCTTGCAATGTGGAGATATTACTGTTTGTGCATTTACAATATTCATTGATTTTTGCCTTTGAAAAACATGTTTTTCATATACCAGAAATGTTTGAAGCTACTGACTGAATGAAAGGAGCTGGCATCTCACTCTCTTTGAATCTTCTTTATCATGCTAGGATTAACAGGAAAAAGCTAAAAATTTCAGAATTGCACCTTGCAATGTGGAGATATTACTGTTTGTGCATTTACAATATTCATTGATTTTTGCCATTGAAAAACATGTTTTTCATATACCAGAAATGTTTGAAGCTACTGACTGAATGAAAGGAGCTGGCATCTCACTCTCTTTGAATCTTCTTTATCATGCTAGGATTAACAGGAAAAAGCAAAAAATTTCAGAATTGCACCTTGCAATGTGGAGATATTACTGTTTGTGCATTTACAATATTCATTGATTTTTGCCATTGAAAAACATGTTTTTCATATACCAGAAATGTTTGAAGCTACTGACTGAATGAAAGGAGCTGGCATCTCACTCTCTTTGAATCTTCTTTATCATGCTAGGATTAGCAGGAAAAAGCAAAAAATTTCAGAATTGCACCGTGCAATGTGGAGATATTACTGTTTGTGCATTTACAATATTCATTGATTTTTGCCATTGAAAAACGTCCAGAAATGTTTGAAGCTACTGACTGAATGAAAGGAGCTGGCATCTCACTCTCTTTGAATCTTCTTTATCATGCTAGGATTAGCAGGAAAAAGCAAAAAATTTCAGAATTGCACCGTGCAATGTGGAGATATTACTGTTTGTGCATTTACAATATTCATTGATTTTTGCCATTGAAAAACATGTTTTTCATATACCAGAAATGTTTGAAGCTACTGACTGAATGAAAGGAGCTGGCATCTCACTCTCTTTGAATCTTCTTTATCATGCTAGGATTAACAGGAAAAAGCTAAAAATTTCAGAATTGCACCGTGCAATGTGGAGATATTACTGTTTGTGCATTTACAATATTCATTGATTTTTGCCATTGAAAAACATGTTTTTCATATACCAGAAATGTTTGAAGCTACTGACTGAATGAAAGGAGCTGGCATCTCACTCTCTTTGAATCTTCTTTATCATGCTAGGATTAGCAGGAAAAAGCAAAAAATTTCAGAATTGCACCTTGCAATGTGGAGATATTACTGTTTGTGCATTTACAATATTCATTGATTTTTGCCATTGAAAAACGTCCAGAAATGTTTGAAGCTACTGACTGAATGAAAGGAGCTGGCATCTCACTCTCTTTGAATCTTCTTTATCATGCTAGGATTAGCAGGAAAAAAGCTAAAAATTTCAGAATTGCACCGTGCAATGTGGAGATATTACTGTTTGTGCATTTACAATATTCATTGATTTTTGCCATTGAAAAACATGTTTTTCATATACCAGAAATGTTTGAAGCTACTGACTGAATGAAAGGAGCTGGCATCTCACTCTCTTTGAGTCTTCTTTATCATGCTAGGATTAGCAGGAAAAAGCAAAAAATTTCAGAATTGCACCTTGCAATGTGGAGATATTACTGTTTGTGCATTTACAATATTCATTGATTTTTGCCATTGAAAAACATGTTTTTCATATACCAGAAATATTTGAAGCTACTGACTGAATGAAAGGAGCTGGCATCTCACTCTCTTTGAATCTTCTTTATCATGCTAGGATTAACAGGAAAAAGCTAAAAATTTCAGAATTGCACCGTGCAATGTGGAGATATTACTGTTTGTGCATTTACAATATTCATTGATTTTTGCCATTGAAAAACGTCCAGAAATGTTTGAAGCTACTGACTGAATGAAAGGAGCTGGCATCTCACTCTCTTTGAATCTTCTTTATCATGCTAGGATTAGCAGGAAAAAGCAAAAAATTTCAGAATTGCACCGTGCAATGTGGAGATATTACTGTTTGTGCATTTACAATATTCATTGATTTTTGCCATTGAAAAACATGTTTTTCATATACCAGAAATGTTTGAAGCTACTGACTGAATGAAAGGAGCTGGCATCTCACTCTCTTTGAATCTTCTTTATCATGCTAGGATTAGCAGGAAAAAGCAAAAAATTTCAGAATTGCACCTTGCAATGTGGAGATATTACTGTTTGTGCATTTACAATATTCATTGATTTTTGCCATTGAAAAACATGTTTTTCATATACCAGAAATGTTTGAAGCTACTGACTGAATGAAAGGAGCTGGCATCTCACTCTCTTTGAATCTTCTTTATCATGCTAGGATTAGCAGGAAAAAGCAAAAAATTTCAGAATTGCACCGTGCAATGTGGAGATATTACTGTTTGTGCATTTACAATATTCATTGATTTTTGCCATTGAAAAACGTCCAGAAATGTTTGAAGCTACTGACTGAATGAAAGGAGCTGGCATCTCACTCTCTTTGAATCTTCTTTATCATGCTAGGATTAACAGGAAAAAGCAAAAAATTTCAGAATTGCACCTTGCAATGTGGAGATATTACTGTTTGTGCATTTACAATATTCATTGATTTTTGCCATTGAAAAACATGTTTTTCATATACCAGAAATGTTTGAAGCTACTGACTGAATGAAAGGAGCTGGCATCTCACTCTCTTTGAATCTTCTTTATCATGCTAGGATTAGCAGGAAAAAGCTAAAAATTTCAGAATTGCACCTTGCAATGTGGAGATATTACTGTTTGTGCATTTACAATATTCATTGATTTTTGCCATTGAAAAACATGTTTTTCATATACCAGAAATGTTTGAAGCTACTGACTGAATGAAAGGAGCTGGCATCTCACTCTCTTTGAATCTTCTTTATCATGCTAGGATTAACAGGAAAAAGCTAAAAATTTCAGAATTGCACCGTGCAATGTGGAGATATTACTGTTTGTGCATTTACAATATTCATTGATTTTTGCCATTGAAAAACATGTTTTTCATATACCAGAAATGTTTGAAGCTACTGACTGAATGAAAGGAGCTGGCATCTCACTCTCTTTGAATCTTCTTTATCATGCTAGGATTAACAGGAAAAAGCTAAAAATTTCAGAATTGCACCGTGCAATGTGGAGATATTACTGTTTGTGCATTTACAATATTCATTGATTTTTGCCATTGAAAAACATGTTTTTCATATGCCAGAAATGTTTGAAGCTACTGACTGAATGAAAGGAGCTGGCATCTCACTCTCTTTGAATCTTCTTTATCATGCTAGGATTAGCAGGAAAAAGCTAAAAATTTCAGAATTGCACCTTGCAATGTGGAGATATTACTGTTTGTGCATTTACAATATTCATTGATTTTTGCCATTGAAAAACGTCCAAAAATGTTTGAAGCTACTGACTGAATGAAAGGAGCTGGCATCTCACTCTCTTTGAATCTTCTTTATCATGCTAGGATTAACAGGAAAAAGCTAAAAATTTCAGAATTGCACCGTGCAATGTGGAGATATTACTGTTTGTGCATTTACAATATTCATTGATTTTTGCCATTGAAAAACGTCCAGAAATGTTTGAAGCTACTGACTGAATGAAAGGAGCTGGCATCTCACTCTCTTTGAATCTTCTTTATCATGCTAGGATTAGCAGGAAAAAGCTAAAAATTTCAGAATTGCACCGTGCAATGTGGAGATATTACTGTTTGTGCATTTACAATATTCATTGATTTTTGCCATTGAAAAACATGTTTTTCATATACCAGAAATGTTTGAAGCTACTGACTGAATGAAAGGAGCTGGCATCTCACTCTCTTTGAATCTTCTTTATCATGCTAGGATTAGCAGGAAAAAGCAAAAAATTTCAGAATTGCACCGTGCAATGTGGAGATATTACTGTTTGTGCATTTACAATATTCATTGATTTTTGCCATTGAAAAACATGTTTTTCATATACCAGAAATGTTTGAAGCTACTGACTGAATGAAAGGAGCTGGCATCTCACTCTCTTTGAATCTTCTTTATCATGCTAGGATTAGCAGGAAAAAGCAAAAAATTTCAGAATTGCACCTTGCAATGTGTAGATATTACTGTTTGTGCATTTACAATATTCATTGATTTTTGCCATTGAAAAACATGTTTTTCATATACCAGAAATGTTTGAAGCTACTGACTGAATGAAAGGAGCTGGCATCTCACTCTCTTTGAATCTTCTTTATCATGCTAGGATTAGCAGGAAAAAGCAAAAAATTTCAGAATTGCACCGTGCAATGTGGAGATATTACTGTTTGTGCATTTACAATATTCATTGATTTTTGCCATTGAAAAACGTCCAGAAATGTTTGAAGCTACTGACTGAATGAAAGGAGCTGGCATCTCACTCTCTTTGAATCTTCTTTATCATGCTAGGATTAACAGGAAAAAGCAAAAAATTTCAGAATTGCACCTTGCAATGTGGAGATATTACTGTTTGTGCATTTACAATATTCATTGATTTTTGCCATTGAAAAACATGTTTTTCATATACCAGAAATGTTTGAAGCTACTGACTGAATGAAAGGAGCTGGCATCTCACTCTCTTTGAATCTTCTTTATCATGCTAGGATTAGCAGGAAAAAGCTAAAAATTTCAGAATTGCACCTTGCAATGTGGAGATATTACTGTTTGTGCATTTACAATATTCATTGATTTTTGCCATTGAAAAACATGTTTTTCATAT
>NW_027371240.1:0-29286 GCF_046119375.1 Phyllobates terribilis
AGCATGATAAAGAAGATTCAAAGAGAGTGAGATGCCAGCTCCTTTCATTCAGTCAGTAGCTTCAAACATTTCTGGTATATGAAAAACATGTTTTTCAATGGCAAAAATCAATGAATATTGTAAATGCACAAACAGTAATATCTCCACATTGCACGGTGCAATTCTGAAATTTTTAGCTTTTTCCTACTAATCCTAGCATGATAAAGAAGATTCAAAGAGAGTGAGATGCCAGCTCCTTTCATTCAGTCAGTAGCTTCAAACATTTCTGGTATATGAAAAACATGTTTTTCAATGGCAAAAATCAATGAATATTGTAAATGCACAAACAGTAATATCTCCACATTGCAAGGTGCAATTCTGAAATTTTTTGCTTTTTCCTGCTAATCCTAGCATGATAAAGAAGATTCAAAGAGAGTGAGATGCCAGCTCCTTTCATTCAGTCAGTAGCTTCAAACATTTCTGGTATATGAAAAACATGTTTTTCAATGGCAAAAATCAATGAATATTGTAAATGCACAAACAGTAATATCTCCACATTGCACGGTGCAATTCTGAAATTTTTAGCTTTTTCCTGTTAATCCTAGCATGATAAAGAAGATTCAAAGAGAGTGAGATGCCAGCTCCTTTCATTCAGTCAGTAGCTTCAAACATTTCTGGTATATGAAAAACATGTTTTTCAATGGCAAAAATCAATGAATATTGTAAATGCACAAACAGTAATACCTCCACATTGCACGGTGCAATTCTGAAATTTTTAGCTTTTTCCTGTTAATCCTAGCATGATAAAGAAGATTCAAAGAGAGTGAGATGCCAGCTCCTTTCATTCAGTCAGTAGCTTCAAACATTTCTGGTATATGAAAAACATGTTTTTCAATGGCAAAAATCAATGAATATTGTAAATGCACAAACAGTAATATCTCCACATTGCAAGGTGCAATTCTGAAATTTTTTGCTTTTTCCTGTTAATCCTAGCATGATAAAGAAGATTCAAAGAGAGTGAGATGCCAGCTCCTTTCATTCAGTCAGTAGCTTCAAACATTTCTGGTATATGAAAAACATGTTTTTCAATGGCAAAAATCAATGAATATTGTAAATGCACAAACAGTAATATCTCCACATTGCAAGGTGCAATTCTGAAATTTTTTGCTTTTTCCTGTTAATCCTAGCATGATAAAGAAGATTCAAAGAGAGTGAGATGCCAGCTCCTTTCATTCAGTCAGTAGCTTCAAACATTTCTGGTATATGAAAAACGTTTTTCAATGGCAAAAATCAATGAATATTGTAAATGCACAAACAGTAATATCTCCGCATTGCAAGGTGCAATTCTGAAATTTTTTGCTTTTTCCTGCTAATCCTAGCATGATAAAGAAGATTCAAAGAGAGTGAGATGCCAGCTCCTTTCATTCAGTCAGTAGCTTCAAACATTTCTGGTATATGAAAAACATGTTTTTCAATGGCAAAAATCAATGAATATTGTAAATGCACAAACAGTAATATCTCCACATTGCACGGTGCAATTCTGAAATTTTTAGCTTTTTCCTACTAATCCTAGCATGATAAAGAAGATTCAAAGAGAGTGAGATGCCAGCTCCTTTCATTCAGTCAGTAGCTTCAAACATTTCTGGTATATGAAAAACATGTTTTTCAATGGCAAAAATCAATGAATATTGTAAATGCACAAACAGTAATATCTCCACATTGCAAGGTGCAATTCTGAAATTTTTTGCTTTTTCCTGCTAATCCTAGCATGATAAAGAAGATTCAAAGAGAGTGAGATGCCAGCTCCTTTCATTCAGTCAGTAGCTTCAAACATTTCTGGTATATGAAAAACATGTTTTTCAATGGCAAAAATCAATGAATATTGTAAATGCACAAACAGTAATATCTCCACATTGCACGGTGCAATTCTGAAATTTTTAGCTTTTTCCTGTTAATCCTAGCATGATAAAGAAGATTCAAAGAGAGTGAGATGCCAGCTCCTTTCATTCAGTCAGTAGCTTCAAACATTTCTGGTATATGAAAAACGTTTTTCAATGGCAAAAATCAATGAATATTGTAAATGCACAAACAGTAATATCTCCACATTGCACGGTGCAATTCTGAAATTTTTAGCTTTTTCCTGTTAATCCTAGCATGATAAAGAAGATTCAAAGAGAGTGAGATGCCAGCTCCTTTCATTCAGTCAGTAGCTTCAAACATTTCTGGTATATGAAAAACATGTTTTTCAATGGCAAAAATCAATGAATATTGTAAATGCACAAACAGTAATATCTCCACATTGCAAGGTGCAATTCTGAAATTTTTTGCTTTTTCCTGTTATTCCTAGCATGATAAAGAAGATTCAAAGAGAGTGAGATGCCAGCTCCTTTCATTCAGTCAGTAGCTTCAAACATTTCTGGTATATGAAAAACATGTTTTTCAATGGCAAAAATCAATGAATATTGTAAATGCACAAACAGTAATATCTCCACATTGCAAGGTGCAATTCTGAAATTTTTTGCTTTTTCCTGCTAATCCTAGCATGATAAAGAAGATTCAAAGAGAGTGAGATGCCAGCTCCTTTCATTCAGTCAGTAGCTTCAAACATTTCTGGTATATGAAAAACATGTTTTTCAATGGCAAAAATCAATGAATATTGTAAATGCACAAACAGTAATATCTCCACATTGCACGGTGCAATTCTGAAATTTTTAGCTTTTTCCTGTTAATCCTAGCATGATAAAGAAGATTCAAAGAGAGTGAGATGCCAGCTCCTTTCATTCAGTCAGTAGCTTCAAACATTTCTGGTATATGAAAAACGTTTTTCAATGGCAAAAATCAATGAATATTGTAAATGCACAAACAGTAATATCTCCACATTGCACGGTGCAATTCTGAAATTTTTAGCTTTTTCCTGTTAATCCTAGCATGATAAAGAAGATTCAAAGAGAGTGAGATGCCAGCTCCTTTCATTCAGTCAGTAGCTTCAAACATTTCTGGTATATGAAAAACATGTTTTTCAATGGCAAAAATCAATGAATATTGTAAATGCACAAACAGTAATATCTCCACATTGCAAGGTGCAATTCTGAAATTTTTTGCTTTTTCCTGTTATTCCTAGCATGATAAAGAAGATTCAAAGAGAGTGAGATGCCAGCTCCTTTCATTCAGTCAGTAGCTTCAAACATTTCTGGTATATGAAAAACATGTTTTTCAATGGCAAAAATCAATGAATATTGTAAATGCACAAACAGTAATATCTCCACATTGCAAGGTGCAATTCTGAAATTTTTTGCTTTTTCCTGCTAATCCTAGCATGATAAAGAAGATTCAAAGAGAGTGAGATGCCAGCTCCTTTCATTCAGTCAGTAGCTTCAAACATTTCTGGTATATGAAAAACGTTTTTCAATGGCAAAAATCAATGAATATTGTAAATGCACAAACAGTAATATCTCCACATTGCACGGTGCAATTCTGAAATTTTTAGCTTTTTCCTGTTAATCCTAGCATGATAAAGAAGATTCAAAGAGAGTGAGATGCCAGCTCCTTTCATTCAGTCAGTAGCTTCAAACATTTCTGGTATATGAAAAACATGTTTTTCAATGGCAAAAATCAATGAATATTGTAAATGCACAAACAGTAATATCTCCACATTGCAAGGTGCAATTCTGAAATTTTTTGCTTTTTCCTGCTAATCCTAGCATGATAAAGAAGATTCAAAGAGAGTGAGATGCCAGCTCCTTTCATTCAGTCAGTAGCTTCAAACATTTCTGGTATATGAAAAACATGTTTTTCAATGGCAAAAATCAATGAATATTGTAAATGCACAAACAGTAATATCTCCACATTGCACGGTGCAATTCTGAAATTTTTAGCTTTTTCCTGTTAATCCTAGCATGAAAAAGAAGATTCAAAGAGAGTGAGATGCCAGCTCCTTTCATTCAGTCAGTAGCTTCAAACATTTCTGGAATATGAAAAACGTTTTTCAATGGCAAAAATCAATGAATATTGTAAATGCACAAACAGTAATATCTCCACATTGCAAGGTGCAATTCTGAAATTTTTTGCTTTTTCCTGTTAATCCTAGCATGATAAAGAAGATTCAAAGAGAGTGAGATGCCAGCTCCTTTCATTCAGTCAGTAGCTTCAAACATTTCTGGTATATGAAAAACATGTTTTTCAATGGCAAAAATCAATGAATATTGTAAATGCACAAACAGTAATATCTCCGCATTGCAAGGTGCAATTCTAAAATTTTTTGCTTTTTCCTGCTAATCCTAGCATGATAAAGAAGATTCAAAGAGAGTGAGATGCCAGCTCCTTTCATTCAGTCAGTAGCTTCAAACATTTCTGGTATATGAAAAACATGTTTTTCAATGGCAAAAATCAATGAATATTGTAAATGCACAAACAGTAATATCTCCACATTGCACGGTGCAATTCTGAAATTTTTAGCTTTTTCCTGTTAATCCTAGCATGATAAAGAAGATTCAAAGAGAGTGAGATGCCAGCTCCTTTCATTCAGTCAGTAGCTTCAAACATTTCTGGTATATGAAAAACATGTTTTTCAATGGCAAAAATCAATGAATATTGTAAATGCACAAACAGTAATATCTCCACATTGCACGGTGCAATTCTGAAATTTTTAGCTTTTTCCTGTTAATCCTAGCATGATAAAGAAGATTCAAAGAGAGTGAGATGCCAGCTCCTTTCATTCAGTCAGTAGCTTCAAACATTTCTGGTATATGAAAAACGTTTTTCAATGGCAAAAATCAATGAATATTGTAAATGCACAAACAGTAATATCTCCACATTGCAAGGTGCAATTCTGAAATTTTTTGCTTTTTCCTGTTAATCCTAGCATGATAAAGAAGATTCAAAGAGAGTGAGATGCCAGCTCCTTTCATTCAGTCAGTAGCTTCAAACATTTCTGGTATATGAAAAACATGTTTTTCAATGGCAAAAATCAATGAATATTGTAAATGCACAAACAGTAATATCTCCACATTGCACGGTGCAATTCTGAAATTTTTAGCTTTTTCCTGTTAATCCTAGCATGATAAAGAAGATTCAAAGAGAGTGAGATGCCAGCTCCTTTCATTCAGTCAGTAGCTTCAAACATTTCTGGTATATGAAAAACATGTTTTTCAATGGCAAAAATCAATGAATATTGTAAATGCACAAACAGTAATATCTCCACATTGCAAGGTGCAATTCTGAAATTTTTTGCTTTTTCCTGTTATTCCTAGCATGATAAAGAAGATTCAAAGAGAGTGAGATGCCAGCTCCTTTCATTCAGTCAGTAGCTTCAAACATTTCTGGTATATGAAAAACATGTTTTTCAATGGCAAAAATCAATGAATATTGTAAATGCACAAACAGTAATATCTCCACATTGCAAGGTGCAATTCTGAAATTTTTTGCTTTTTCCTGCTAATCCTAGCATGATAAAGAAGATTCAAAGAGAGTGAGATGCCAGCTCCTTTCATTCAGTCAGTAGCTTCAAACATTTCTGGTATATGAAAAACGTTTTTCAATGGCAAAAATCAATGAATATTGTAAATGCACAAACAGTAATATCTCCACATTGCACGGTGCAATTCTGAAATTTTTAGCTTTTTCCTGTTAATCCTAGCATGATAAAGAAGATTCAAAGAGAGTGAGATGCCAGCTCCTTTCATTCAGTCAGTAGCTTCAAACATTTCTGGTATATGAAAAACATGTTTTTCAATGGCAAAAATCAATGAATATTGTAAATGCACAAACAGTAATATCTCCACATTGCAAGGTGCAATTCTGAAATTTTTTGCTTTTTCCTGCTAATCCTAGCATGATAAAGAAGATTCAAAGAGAGTGAGATGCCAGCTCCTTTCATTCAGTCAGTAGCTTCAAACATTTCTGGTATATGAAAAACATGTTTTTCAATGGCAAAAATCAATGAATATTGTAAATGCACAAACAGTAATATCTCCACATTGCACGGTGCAATTCTGAAATTTTTAGCTTTTTCCTGTTAATCCTAGCATGATAAAGAAGATTCAAACAGAGTGAGATGCCAGCTCCTTTCATTCAGTCAGTAGCTTCAAACATTTCTGGTATATGAAAAACGTTTTTCAATGGCAAAAATCAATGAATATTGTAAATGCACAAACAGTAATATCTCCACATTGCAAGGTGCAATTCTGAAATTTTTTGCTTTTTCCTGTTAATCCTAGCATGATAAAGAAGATTCAAAGAGAGTGAGATGCCAGCTCCTTTCATTCAGTCAGTAGCTTCAAACATTTCTGGTATATGAAAAACATGTTTTTCAATGGCAAAAATCAATGAATATTGTAAATGCACAAACAGTAATATCTCCACATTGCACGGTGCAATTCTGAAATTTTTAGCTTTTTCCTGTTAATCCTAGCATGATAAAGAAGATTCAAAGAGAGTGAGATGCCAGCTCCTTTCATTCAGTCAGTAGCTTCAAACATTTCTGGTATATGAAAAACATGTTTTTCAATGGCAAAAATCAATGAATATTGTAAATGCACAAACAGTAATATCTCCACATTGCAAGGTGCAATTCTGAAATTTTTTGCTTTTTCCTGTTATTCCTAGCATGATAAAGAAGATTCAAAGAGAGTGAGATGCCAGCTCCTTTCATTCAGTCAGTAGCTTCAAACATTTCTGGTATATGAAAAACATGTTTTTCAATGGCAAAAATCAATGAATATTGTAAATGCACAAACAGTAATATCTCCACATTGCAAGGTGCAATTCTGAAATTTTTTGCTTTTTCCTGCTAATCCTAGCATGATAAAGAAGATTCAAAGAGAGTGAGATGCCAGCTCCTTTCATTCAGTCAGTAGCTTCAAACATTTCTGGTATATGAAAAACGTTTTTCAATGGCAAAAATCAATGAATATTGTAAATGCACAAACAGTAATATCTCCACATTGCACGGTGCAATTCTGAAATTTTTAGCTTTTTCCTGTTAATCCTAGCATGATAAAGAAGATTCAAAGAGAGTGAGATGCCAGCTCCTTTCATTCAGTCAGTAGCTTCAAACATTTCTGGTATATGAAAAACATGTTTTTCAATGGCAAAAATCAATGAATATTGTAAATGCACAAACAGTAATATCTCCACATTGCAAGGTGCAATTCTGAAATTTTTTGCTTTTTCCTGCTAATCCTAGCATGATAAAGAAGATTCAAAGAGAGTGAGATGCCAGCTCCTTTCATTCAGTCAGTAGCTTCAAACATTTCTGGTATATGAAAAACATGTTTTTCAATGGCAAAAATCAATGAATATTGTAAATGCACAAACAGTAATATCTCCACATTGCACGGTGCAATTCTGAAATTTTTAGCTTTTTCCTGTTAATCCTAGCATGAAAAAGAAGATTCAAAGAGAGTGAGATGCCAGCTCCTTTCATTCAGTCAGTAGCTTCAAACATTTCTGGTATATGAAAAACGTTTTTCAATGGCAAAAATCAATGAATATTGTAAATGCACAAACAGTAATATCTCCACATTGCAAGGTGCAATTCTGAAATTTTTTGCTTTTTCCTGTTAATCCTAGCATGATAAAGAAGATTCAAAGAGAGTGAGATGCCAGCTCCTTTCATTCAGTCAGTAGCTTCAAACATTTCTGGTATATGAAAAACATGTTTTTCAATGGCAAAAATCAATGAATATTGTAAATGCACAAACAGTAATATCTCCGCATTGCAAGGTGCAATTCTAAAATTTTTTGCTTTTTCCTGCTAATCCTAGCATGATAAAGAAGATTCAAAGAGAGTGAGATGCCAGCTCCTTTCATTCAGTCAGTAGCTTCAAACATTTCTGGTATATGAAAAACATGTTTTTCAATGGCAAAAATCAATGAATATTGTAAATGCACAAACAGTAATATCTCCACATTGCACGGTGCAATTCTGAAATTTTTAGCTTTTTCCTGTTAATCCTAGCATGATAAAGAAGATTCAAAGAGAGTGAGATGCCAGCTCCTTTCATTCAGTCAGTAGCTTCAAACATTTCTGGTATATGAAAAACATGTTTTTCAATGGCAAAAATCAATGAATATTGTAAATGCACAAACAGTAATATCTCCACATTGCACGGTGCAATTCTGAAATTTTTAGCTTTTTCCTGTTAATCCTAGCATGATAAAGAAGATTCAGAGAGTGAGATGCCAGCTCCTTTCATTCAGTCAGTAGCTTCAAACATTTCTGGTATATGAAAAACGTTTTTCAATGGCAAAAATCAATGAATATTGTAAATGCACAAACAGTAATATCTCCACATTGCAAGGTGCAATTCTGAAATTTTTTGCTTTTTCCTGTTAATCCTAGCATGATAAAGAAGATTCAAAGAGAGTGAGATGCCAGCTCCTTTCATTCAGTCAGTAGCTTCAAACATTTGTGGTATATGAAAAACATGTTTTTCAATGGCAAAAATCAATGAATATTGTAAATGCACAAACAGTAATATCTCCGCATTGCAAGGTGCAATTCTGAAATTTTTTGCTTTTTCCTGCTAATCCTAGCATGATAAAGAAGATTCAAAGAGAGTGAGATGCCAGCTCCTTTCATTCAGTCAGTAGCTTCAAACATTTCTGGTATATGAAAAACATGTTTTTCAATGGCAAAAATCAATGAATATTGTAAATGCACAAACAGTAATATCTCCACATTGCAAGGTGCAATTCTGAAATTTTTTGCTTTTTCCTGTTAATCCTAGCATGATAAAGAAGATTCAAAGAGAGTGAGATGCCAGCTCCTTTCATTCAGTCAGTAGCTTCAAACATTTCTGGTATATGAAAAACATGTTTTTCAATGGCAAAAATCAATGAATATTGTAAATGCACAAACAGTAATATCTCCACATTGCAAGGTGCAATTCTGAAATTTTTTGCTTTTTCCTGCTAATCCTAGCATGATAAAGAAGATTCAAAGAGAGTGAGATGCCAGCTCCTTTCATTCAGTCAGTAGCTTCAAACATTTCTGGTATATGAAAAACGTTTTTCAATGGCAAAAATCAATGAATATTGTAAATGCACAAACAGTAATATCTCCACATTGCACGGTGCAATTCTGAAATTTTTAGCTTTTTCCTGTTAATCCTAGCATGATAAAGAAGATTCAAAGAGAGTGAGATGCCAGCTCCTTTCATTCAGTCAGTAGCTTCAAACATTTCTGGTATATGAAAAACATGTTTTTCAATGGCAAAAATCAATGAATATTGTAAATGCACAAACAGTAATATCTCCACATTGCAAGGTGCAATTCTGAAATTTTTTGCTTTTTCCTGCTAATCCTAGCATGATAAAGAAGATTCAAAGAGAGTGAGATGCCAGCTCCTTTCATTCAGTCAGTAGCTTCAAACATTTCTGGTATATGAAAAACATGTTTTTCAATGGCAAAAATCAATGAATATTGTAAATGCACAAACAGTAATATCTCCACATTGCACGGTGCAATTCTGAAATTTTTAGCTTTTTCCTGTTAATCCTAGCATGATAAAGAAGATTCAAAGAGAGTGAGATGCCAGCTCCTTTCATTCAGTCAGTAGCTTCAAACATTTCTGGTATATGAAAAACGTTTTTCAATGGCAAAAATCAATGAATATTGTAAATGCACAAACAGTAATATCTCCACATTGCAAGGTGCAATTCTGAAATTTTTTGCTTTTTCCTGTTAATCCTAGCATGATAAAGAAGATTCAAAGAGAGTGAGATGCCAGCTCCTTTCATTCAGTCAGTAGCTTCAAACATTTCTGGTATATGAAAAACATGTTTTTCAATGGCAAAAATCAATGAATATTGTAAATGCACAAACAGTAATATCTCCGCATTGCAAGGTGCAATTCTGAAATTTTTTGCTTTTTCCTGCTAATCCTAGCATGATAAAGAAGATTCAAAGAGAGTGAGATGCCAGCTCCTTTCATTCAGTCAGTAGCTTCAAACATTTCTGGTATATGAAAAACATGTTTTTCAATGGCAAAAATCAATGAATATTGTAAATGCACAAACAGTAATATCTCCACATTGCAAGGTGCAATTCTGAAATTTTTTGCTTTTTCCTGTTAATCCTAGCATGATAAAGAAGATTCAAAGAGAGTGAGATGCCAGCTCCTTTCATTCAGTCAGTAGCTTCAAACATTTCTGGTATATGAAAAACATGTTTTTCAATGGCAAAAATCAATGAATATTGTAAATGCACAAACAGTAATATCTCCACATTGCAAGGTGCAATTCTGAAATTTTTTGCTTTTTCCTGCTAATCCTAGCATGATAAAGAAGATTCAAAGAGAGTGAGATGCCAGCTCCTTTCATTCAGTCAGTAGCTTCAAACATTTCTGGTATATGAAAAACGTTTTTCAATGGCAAAAATCAATGAATATTGTAAATGCACAAACAGTAATATCTCCACATTGCACGGTGCAATTCTGAAATTTTTAGCTTTTTCCTGTTAATCCTAGCATGATAAAGAAGATTCAAAGAGAGTGAGATGCCAGCTCCTTTCATTCAGTCAGTAGCTTCAAACATTTCTGGTATATGAAAAACATGTTTTTCAATGGCAAAAATCAATGAATATTGTAAATGCACAAACAGTAATATCTCCACATTGCAAGGTGCAATTCTGAAATTTTTTGCTTTTTCCTGCTAATCCTAGCATGATAAAGAAGATTCAAAGAGAGTGAGATGCCAGCTCCTTTCATTCAGTCAGTAGCTTCAAACATTTCTGGTATATGAAAAACATGTTTTTCAATGGCAAAAATCAATGAATATTGTAAATGCACAAACAGTAATATCTCCACATTGCACGGTGCAATTCTGAAATTTTTAGCTTTTTCCTGTTAATCCTAGCATGATAAAGAAGATTCAAAGAGAGTGAGATGCCAGCTCCTTTCATTCAGTCAGTAGCTTCAAACATTTCTGGTATATGAAAAACGTTTTTCAATGGCAAAAATCAATGAATATTGTAAATGCACAAACAGTAATATCTCCACATTGCAAGGTGCAATTCTGAAATTTTTTGCTTTTTCCTGTTAATCCTAGCATGATAAAGAAGATTCAAAGAGAGTGAGATGCCAGCTCCTTTCATTCAGTCAGTAGCTTCAAACATTTCTAGTATATGAAAAACATGTTTTTCAATGGCAAAAATCAATGAATATTGTAAATGCACAAACAGTAATATCTCCGCATTGCAAGGTGCAATTCTAAAATTTTTTGCTTTTTCCTGCTAATCCTAGCATGATAAAGAAGATTCAAAGAGAGTGAGATGCCAGCTCCTTTCATTCAGTCAGTAGCTTCAAACATTTCTGGTATATGAAAAACATGTTTTTCAATGGCAAAAATCAATGAATATTGTAAATGCACAAACAGTAATATCTCCACATTGCACGGTGCAATTCTGAAATTTTTAGCTTTTTCCTGTTAATCCTAGCATGATAAAGAAGATTCAAAGAGAGTGAGATGCCAGCTCCTTTCATTCAGTCAGTAGCTTCAAACATTTCTGGTATATGAAAAACATGTTTTTCAATGGCAAAAATCAATGAATATTGTAAATGCACAAACAGTAATATCTCCACATTGCACGGTGCAATTCTGAAATTTTTAGCTTTTTCCTGTTAATCCTAGCATGATAAAGAAGATTCAGAGAGTGAGATGCCAGCTCCTTTCATTCAGTCAGTAGCTTCAAACATTTCTGGTATATGAAAAACGTTTTTCAATGGCAAAAATCAATGAATATTGTAAATGCACAAACAGTAATATCTCCACATTGCAAGGTGCAATTCTGAAATTTTTTGCTTTTTCCTGTTAATCCTAGCATGATAAAGAAGATTCAAAGAGAGTGAGATGCCAGCTCCTTTCATTCAGTCAGTAGCTTCAAACATTTGTGGTATATGAAAAACATGTTTTTCAATGGCAAAAATCAATGAATATTGTAAATGCACAAACAGTAATATCTCCGCATTGCAAGGTGCAATTCTGAAATTTTTTGCTTTTTCCTGCTAATCCTAGCATGATAAAGAAGATTCAAAGAGAGTGAGATGCCAGCTCCTTTCATTCAGTCAGTAGCTTCAAACATTTCTGGTATATGAAAAACATGTTTTTCAATGGCAAAAATCAATGAATATTGTAAATGCACAAACAGTAATATCTCCACATTGCAAGGTGCAATTCTGAAATTTTTTGCTTTTTCCTGTTAATCCTAGCATGATAAAGAAGATTCAAAGAGAGTGAGATGCCAGCTCCTTTCATTCAGTCAGTAGCTTCAAACATTTCTGGTATATGAAAAACATGTTTTTCAATGGCAAAAATCAATGAATATTGTAAATGCACAAACAGTAATATCTCCACATTGCAAGGTGCAATTCTGAAATTTTTTGCTTTTTCCTGCTAATCCTAGCATGATAAAGAAGATTCAAAGAGAGTGAGATGCCAGCTCCTTTCATTCAGTCAGTAGCTTCAAACATTTCTGGTATATGAAAAACGTTTTTCAATGGCAAAAATCAATGAATATTGTAAATGCACAAACAGTAATATCTCCACATTGCACGGTGCAATTCTGAAATTTTTAGCTTTTTCCTGTTAATCCTAGCATGATAAAGAAGATTCAAAGAGAGTGAGATGCCAGCTCCTTTCATTCAGTCAGTAGCTTCAAACATTTCTGGTATATGAAAAACATGTTTTTCAATGGCAAAAATCAATGAATATTGTAAATGCACAAACAGTAATATCTCCACATTGCAAGGTGCAATTCTGAAATTTTTTGCTTTTTCCTGCTAATCCTAGCATGATAAAGAAGATTCAAAGAGAGTGAGATGCCAGCTCCTTTCATTCAGTCAGTAGCTTCAAACATTTCTGGTATATGAAAAACATGTTTTTCAATGGCAAAAATCAATGAATATTGTAAATGCACAAACAGTAATATCTCCACATTGCACGGTGCAATTCTGAAATTTTTAGCTTTTTCCTGTTAATCCTAGCATGATAAAGAAGATTCAAAGAGAGTGAGATGCCAGCTCCTTTCATTCAGTCAGTAGCTTCAAACATTTCTGGTATATGAAAAACGTTTTTCAATGGCAAAAATCAATGAATATTGTAAATGCACAAACAGTAATATCTCCACATTGCAAGGTGCAATTCTGAAATTTTTTGCTTTTTCCTGTTAATCCTAGCATGATAAAGAAGATTCAAAGAGAGTGAGATGCCAGCTCCTTTCATTCAGTCAGTAGCTTCAAACATTTCTGGTATATGAAAAACATGTTTTTCAATGGCAAAAATCAATGAATATTGTAAATGCACAAACAGTAATATCTCCGCATTGCAAGGTGCAATTCTGAAATTTTTTGCTTTTTCCTGCTAATCCTAGCATGATAAAGAAGATTCAAAGAGAGTGAGATGCCAGCTCCTTTCATTCAGTCAGTAGCTTCAAACATTTCTGGTATATGAAAAACATGTTTTTCAATGGCAAAAATCAATGAATATTGTAAATGCACAAACAGTAATATCTCCACATTGCAAGGTGCAATTCTGAAATTTTTTGCTTTTTCCTGTTAATCCTAGCATGATAAAGAAGATTCAAAGAGAGTGAGATGCCAGCTCCTTTCATTCAGTCAGTAGCTTCAAACATTTCTGGTATATGAAAAACATGTTTTTCAATGGCAAAAATCAATGAATATTGTAAATGCACAAACAGTAATATCTCCACATTGCAAGGTGCAATTCTGAAATTTTTTGCTTTTTCCTGCTAATCCTAGCATGATAAAGAAGATTCAAAGAGAGTGAGATGCCAGCTCCTTTCATTCAGTCAGTAGCTTCAAACATTTCTGGTATATGAAAAACGTTTTTCAATGGCAAAAATCAATGAATATTGTAAATGCACAAACAGTAATATCTCCACATTGCACGGTGCAATTCTGAAATTTTTAGCTTTTTCCTGTTAATCCTAGCATGATAAAGAAGATTCAAAGAGAGTGAGATGCCAGCTCCTTTCATTCAGTCAGTAGCTTCAAACATTTCTGGTATATGAAAAACATGTTTTTCAATGGCAAAAATCAATGAATATTGTAAATGCACAAACAGTAATATCTCCACATTGCAAGGTGCAATTCTGAAATTTTTTGCTTTTTCCTGCTAATCCTAGCATGATAAAGAAGATTCAAAGAGAGTGAGATGCCAGCTCCTTTCATTCAGTCAGTAGCTTCAAACATTTCTGGTATATGAAAAACATGTTTTTCAATGGCAAAAATCAATGAATATTGTAAATGCACAAACAGTAATATCTCCACATTGCACGGTGCAATTCTGAAATTTTTAGCTTTTTCCTGTTAATCCTAGCATGATAAAGAAGATTCAAAGAGAGTGAGATGCCAGCTCCTTTCATTCAGTCAGTAGCTTCAAACATTTCTGGTATATGAAAAACGTTTTTCAATGGCAAAAATCAATGAATATTGTAAATGCACAAACAGTAATATCTCCACATTGCAAGGTGCAATTCTGAAATTTTTTGCTTTTTCCTGTTAATCCTAGCATGATAAAGAAGATTCAAAGAGAGTGAGATGCCAGCTCCTTTCATTCAGTCAGTAGCTTCAAACATTTCTAGTATATGAAAAACATGTTTTTCAATGGCAAAAATCAATGAATATTGTAAATGCACAAACAGTAATATCTCCGCATTGCAAGGTGCAATTCTGAAATTTTTTGCTTTTTCCTGCTAATCCTAGCATGATAAAGAAGATTCAAAGAGAGTGAGATGCCAGCTCCTTTCATTCAGTCAGTAGCTTCAAACATTTCTGGTATATGAAAAACATGTTTTTCAATGGCAAAAATCAATGAATATTGTAAATGCACAAACAGTAATATCTCCACATTGCACGGTGCAATTCTGAAATTTTTAGCTTTTTCCTGTTAATCCTAGCATGATAAAGAAGATTCAAAGAGAGTGAGATGCCAGCTCCTTTCATTCAGTCAGTAGCTTCAAACATTTCTGGTATATGAAAAACATGTTTTTCAATGGCAAAAATCAATGAATATTGTAAATGCACAAACAGTAATATCTCCACATTGCACGGTGCAATTCTGAAATTTTTAGCTTTTTCCTGTTAATCCTAGCATGATAAAGAAGATTCAAAGAGAGTGAGATGCCAGCTCCTTTCATTCAGTCAGTAGCTTCAAACATTTCTGGTATATGAAAAACATGTTTTTCAATGGCAAAAATCAATGAATATTGTAAATGC
This sequence comes from Phyllobates terribilis, assembly GCF_046119375.1. Lineage (NCBI taxonomy): Eukaryota > Metazoa > Chordata > Amphibia > Anura > Dendrobatidae > Phyllobates > Phyllobates terribilis. The sequence continues at coordinate 15,216 of NW_027371240.1, forward strand.
ACAAACAGTAATATCTCCACATTGCAAGGTGCAATTCTGAAATTTTTAGCTTTTTCCTGTTAATCCTAGCATGATAAAGAAGATTCAAAGAGAGTGAGATGCCAGCTCCTTTCATTCAGTCAGTAGCTTCAAACATTTCTGGTATATGAAAAACGTTTTTCAATGGCAAAAATCAATGAATATTGTAAATGCACAAACAGTAATATCTCCACATGGCAAGGTGCAATTCTGAAATTTTTTGCTTTTTCCTGCTAATCCTAGCATGATAAAGAAGATTCAAAGAGAGTGAGATGCCAGCTCCTTTCATTCAGTCAGTAGCTTCAAACATTTCTGGTATATGAAAAACATGTTTTTCAATGGCAAAAATCAAAGAATATTGTAAATGCACAAACAGTAATATCTCCACATTGCACAGTGCAATTCTGAAATTTGTAGCTTTTTCCTGTTAATCCTAGCATGATAAAGAAGATTCAAAGAGAGTGAGATGCCAGCTCCTTTCATTCAGTCAGTAGCTTCAAACATTTCTGGTATATGAAAAACATGTTTTTCAATGGCAAAAATCAATGAATATTGTAAATGCACAAACAGTAATATCTCCACATTGCAAGGTGCAATTCTGAAATTTTTTGCTTTTTCCTGTTAATCCTAGCATGATAAAGAAGATTCAAAGAGAGTGAGATGCCAGCTCCTTTCATTCAGTCAGTAGCTTCAAACATTTCTGGTATATGAAAAACATGTTTTTCAATGGCAAAAATCAATGAATATTGTAAATGCACAAACAGTAATATCTCCACATTGCAAGGTGCAATTCTGAAATTTTTTGCTTTTTCCTGTTAATCCTAGCATGATAAAGAAGATTCAAAGAGAGTGAGATGCCAGCTCCTTTCATTCAGTCAGTAGCTTCAAACATTTCTGGTATATGAAAAACATGTTTTTCAATGGCAAAAATCAATGAATATTGTAAATGCACAAACAGTAATATCTCCACATTGCACGGTGCAATTCTGAAATTTTTAGCTTTTTCCTGTTAATCCTAGCATGATAAAGAAGATTCAAAGAGAGTGAGATGCCAGCTCCTTTCATTCAGTCAGTAGCTTCAAACATTTCTGGTATATGAAAAACATGTTTTTCAATGGCAAAAATCAATGAATATTGTAAATGCACAAACAGTAATATCTCCACATTGCAAGGTGCAATTCTGAAATTTTTTGCTTTTTCCTGCTAATCCTAGCATGATAAAGAAGATTCAAAGAGAGTGAGATGCCAGCTCCTTTCATTCAGTCAGTAGCTTCAAACATTTCTGGTATATGAAAAACATGTTTTTCAATGGCAAAAATCAATGAATATTGTAAATGCACAAACAGTAATATCTCCACATTGCACGGTGCAATTCTGAAATTTTTAGCTTTTTCCTGTTAATCCTAGCATGATAAAGAAGATTCAAAGAGAGTGAGATGCCAGCTCCTTTCATTCAGTCAGTAGCTTCAAACATTTCTGGTATATGAAAAACGTTTTTCAATGGCAAAAATCAATGAATATTGTAAATGCACAAACAGTAATATCTCCACATTGCAAGGTGCAATTCTGAAATTTTTTGCTTTTTCCTGTTAATCCTAGCATGATAAAGAAGATTCAAAGAGAGTGAGATGCCAGCTCCTTTCATTCAGTCAGTAGCTTCAAACATTTCTAGTATATGAAAAACATGTTTTTCAATGGCAAAAATCAATGAATATTGTAAATGCACAAACAGTAATATCTCCGCATTGCAAGGTGCAATTCTGAAATTTTTTGCTTTTTCCTGCTAATCCTAGCATGATAAAGAAGATTCAAAGAGAGTGAGATGCCAGCTCCTTTCATTCAGTCAGTAGCTTCAAACATTTCTGGTATATGAAAAACATGTTTTTCAATGGCAAAAATCAATGAATATTGTAAATGCACAAACAGTAATATCTCCACATTGCACGGTGCAATTCTGAAATTTTTAGCTTTTTCCTGTTAATCCTAGCATGATAAAGAAGATTCAAAGAGAGTGAGATGCCAGCTCCTTTCATTCAGTCAGTAGCTTCAAACATTTCTGGTATATGAAAAACATGTTTTTCAATGGCAAAAATCAATGAATATTGTAAATGCACAAACAGTAATATCTCCACATTGCACGGTGCAATTCTGAAATTTTTAGCTTTTTCCTGTTAATCCTAGCATGATAAAGAAGATTCAAAGAGAGTGAGATGCCAGCTCCTTTCATTCAGTCAGTAGCTTCAAACATTTCTGGTATATGAAAAACATGTTTTTCAATGGCAAAAATCAATGAATATTGTAAATGCACAAACAGTAATATCTCCACATTGCAAGGTGCAATTCTGAAATTTTTAGCTTTTTCCTGTTAATCCTAGCATGATAAAGAAGATTCAAAGAGAGTGAGATGCCAGCTCCTTTCATTCAGTCAGTAGCTTCAAACATTTCTGGTATATGAAAAACGTTTTTCAATGGCAAAAATCAATGAATATTGTAAATGCACAAACAGTAATATCTCCACATGGCAAGGTGCAATTCTGAAATTTTTTGCTTTTTCCTGCTAATCCTAGCATGATAAAGAAGATTCAAAGAGAGTGAGATGCCAGCTCCTTTCATTCAGTCAGTAGCTTCAAACATTTCTGGTATATGAAAAACATGTTTTTCAATGGCAAAAATCAAAGAATATTGTAAATGCACAAACAGTAATATCTCCACATTGCACAGTGCAATTCTGAAATTTGTAGCTTTTTCCTGTTAATCCTAGCATGATAAAGAAGATTCAAAGAGAGTGAGATGCCAGCTCCTTTCATTCAGTCAGTAGCTTCAAACATTTCTGGTATATGAAAAACATGTTTTTCAATGGCAAAAATCAATGAATATTGTAAATGCACAAACAGTAATATCTCCACATTGCAAGGTGCAATTCTGAAATTTTTTGCTTTTTCCTGTTAATCCTAGCATGATAAAGAAGATTCAAAGAGAGTGAGATGCCAGCTCCTTTCATTCAGTCAGTAGCTTCAAACATTTCTGGTATATGAAAAACATGTTTTTCAATGGCAAAAATCAATGAATATTGTAAATGCACAAACAGTAATATCTCCACATTGCAAGGTGCAATTCTGAAATTTTTTGCTTTTTCCTGTTAATCCTAGCATGATAAAGAAGATTCAAAGAGAGTGAGATGCCAGCTCCTTTCATTCAGTCAGTAGCTTCAAACATTTCTGGTATATGAAAAACGTTTTTCAATGGCAAAAATCAATGAATATTGTAAATGCACAAACAGTAATATCTCCACATTGCAAGGTGCAATTCTGAAATTTTTTGCTTTTTCCTGTTAATCCTAGCATGATAAAGAAGATTCAAAGAGAGTGAGATGCCAGCTCCTTTCATTCAATCAGTAGCTTCAAACATTTCTGGTATATGAAAAACATGTTTTTCAATGGCAAAAATCAATGAATATTGTAAATGCACAAACAGTAATATCTCCGCATTGCAAGGTGCAATTCTGAAATTTTTTGCTTTTTCCTGCTAATCCTAGCATGATAAAGAAGATTCAAAGAGAGTGAGATGCCAGCTCCTTTCATTCAGTCAGTAGCTTCAAACATTTCTGGTATATGAAAAACATGTTTTTCAATGGCAAAAATCAATGAATATTGTAAATGCACAAACAGTAATATCTCCACATTGCACGGTGCAATTCTGAAATTTTTAGCTTTTTCCTGTTAATCCTAGCATGATAAAGAAGATTCAAAGAGAGTGAGATGCCAGCTCCTTTCATTCAGTCAGTAGCTTCAAACATTTCTGGTATATGAAAAACATGTTTTTCAATGGCAAAAATCAATGAATATTGTAAATGCACAAACAGTAATATCTCCACATTGCACGGTGCAATTCTGAAATTTTTAGCTTTTTCCTGTTAATCCTAGCATGATAAAGAAGATTCAAAGAGAGTGAGATGCCAGCTCCTTTCATTCAGTCAGTAGCTTCAAACATTTCTGGTATATGAAAAACATGTTTTTCAATGGCAAAAATCAATGAATATTGTAAATGCACAAACAGTAATATCTCCACATTGCAAGGTGCAATTCTGAAATTTTTTGCTTTTTCCTGTTAATCCTAGCATGATAAAGAAGATTCAAAGAGAGTGAGATGCCAGCTCCTTTCATTCAGTCAGTAGCTTCAAACATTTCTGGTATATGAAAAACATGTTTTTCAATGGCAAAAATCAATGAATATTGTAAATGCACAAACAGTAATATCTCCACATTGCAAGGTGCAATTCTGAAATTTTTTGCTTTTTCCTGTTAATCCTAGCATGATAAAGAAGATTCAAAGAGAGTGAGATGCCAGCTCCTTTCATTCAGTCAGTAGCTTCAAACATTTCTGGTATATGAAAAACGTTTTTCAATGGCAAAAATCAATGAATATTGTAAATGCACAAACAGTAATATCTCCACATTGCAAGGTGCAATTCTGAAATTTTTTCCTTTTTCCTGTTAATCCTAGCATGATAAAGAAGATTCAAAGAGAGTGAGATGCCAGCTCCTTTCATTCAATCAGTAGCTTCAAACATTTCTGGTATATGAAAAACATGTTTTTCAATGGCAAAAATCAATGAATATTGTAAATGCACAAACAGTAATATCTCCGCATTGCAAGGTGCAATTCTGAAATTTTTTGCTTTTTCCTGCTAATCCTAGCATGATAAAGAAGATTCAAAGAGAGTGAGATGCCAGCTCCTTTCATTCAGTCAGTAGCTTCAAACATTTCTGGTATATGAAAAACATGTTTTTCAATGGCAAAAATCAATGAATATTGTAAATGCACAAACAGTAATATCTCCACATTGCACGGTGCAATTCTGAAATTTTTAGCTTTTTCCTACTAATCCTAGCATGATAAAGAAGATTCAAAGAGAGTGAGATGCCAGCTCCTTTCATTCAGTCAGTAGCTTCAAACATTTCTGGTATATGAAAAACATGTTTTTCAATGGCAAAAATCAATGAATATTGTAAATGCACAAACAGTAATATCTCCACATTGCAAGGTGCAATTCTGAAATTTTTTGCTTTTTCCTGCTAATCCTAGCATGATAAAGAAGATTCAAAGAGAGTGAGATGCCAGCTCCTTTCATTCAGTCAGTAGCTTCAAACATTTCTGGTATATGAAAAACATGTTTTTCAATGGCAAAAATCAATGAATATTGTAAATGCACAAACAGTAATATCTCCACATTGCACGGTGCAATTCTGAAATTTTTAGCTTTTTCCTGTTAATCCTAGCATGATAAAGAAGATTCAAAGAGAGTGAGATGCCAGCTCCTTTCATTCAGTCAGTAGCTTCAAACATTTCTGGTATATGAAAAACATGTTTTTCAATGGCAAAAATCAATGAATATTGTAAATGCACAAACAGTAATATCTCCACATTGCACGGTGCAATTCTGAAATTTTTAGCTTTTTCCTGTTAATCCTAGCATGATAAAGAAGATTCAAAGAGAGTGAGATGCCAGCTCCTTTCAGTCAGTAGCTTCAAACATTTCTGGTATATGAAAAACATGTTTTTCAATGGCAAAAATCAATGAATATTGTAAATGCACAAACAGTAATATCTCCACATTGCAAGGTGCAATTCTGAAATTTTTTGCTTTTTCCTGTTATTCCTAGCATGATAAAGAAGATTCAAAGAGAGTGAGATGCCAGCTCCTTTCATTCAGTCAGTAGCTTCAAACATTTCTGGTATATGAAAAACATGTTTTTCAATGGCAAAAATCAATGAATATTGTAAATGCACAAACAGTAATATCTCCACATTGCAAGGTGCAATTCTGAAATTTTTTGCTTTTTCCTGCTAATCCTAGCATGATAAAGAAGATTCAAAGAGAGTGAGATGCCAGCTCCTTTCATTCAGTCAGTAGCTTCAAACATTTCTGGTATATGAAAAACGTTTTTCAATGGCAAAAATCAATGAATATTGTAAATGCACAAACAGTAATATCTCCACATTGCACGGTGCAATTCTGAAATTTTTAGCTTTTTCCTGTTAATCCTAGCATGATAAAGAAGATTCAAAGAGAGTGAGATGCCAGCTCCTTTCATTCAGTCAGTAGCTTCAAACATTTCTGGTATATGAAAAACATGTTTTTCAATGGCAAAAATCAATGAATATTGTAAATGCACAAACAGTAATATCTCCACATTGCAAGGTGCAATTCTGAAATTTTTTGCTTTTTCCTGCTAATCCTAGCATGATAAAGAAGATTCAAAGAGAGTGAGATGCCAGCTCCTTTCATTCAGTCAGTAGCTTCAAACATTTCTGGTATATGAAAAACATGTTTTTCAATGGCAAAAATCAATGAATATTGTAAATGCACAAACAGTAATATCTCCACATTGCACGGTGCAATTCTGAAATTTTTAGCTTTTTCCTGTTAATCCTAGCATGATAAAGAAGATTCAAAGAGAGTGAGATGCCAGCTCCTTTCATTCAGTCAGTAGCTTCAAACATTTCTGGTATATGAAAAACGTTTTTCAATGGCAAAAATCAATGAATATTGTAAATGCACAAACAGTAATATCTCCACATTGCAAGGTGCAATTCTGAAATTTTTTGCTTTTTCCTGTTAATCCTAGCATGATAAAGAAGATTCAAAGAGAGTGAGATGCCAGCTCCTTTCATTTAGTCAGTAGCTTCAAACATTTCTGGTATATGAAAAACATGTTTTTCAATGGCAAAAATCAATGAATATTGTAAATGCACAAACAGTAATATCTCCGCATTGCAAGGTGCAATTCTAAAATTTTTTGCTTTTTCCTGCTAATCCTAGCATGATAAAGAAGATTCAAAGAGAGTGAGATGCCAGCTCCTTTCATTCAGTCAGTAGCTTCAAACATTTCTGGTATATGAAAAACATGTTTTTCAATGGCAAAAATCAATGAATATTGTAAATGCACAAACAGTAATATCTCCACATTGCACGGTGCAATTCTGAAATTTTTAGCTTTTTCCTGTTAATCCTAGCATGATAAAGAAGATTCAAAGAGAGTGAGATGCCAGCTCCTTTCATTCAGTCAGTAGCTTCAAACATTTCTGGTATATGAAAAACATGTTTTTCAATGGCAAAAATCAATGAATATTGTAAATGCACAAACAGTAATATCTCCACATTGCACGGTGCAATTCTGAAATTTTTAGCTTTTTCCTGTTAATCCTAGCATGATAAAGAAGATTCAAAGAGAGTGAGATGCCAGCTCCTTTCATTCAGTCAGTAGCTTCAAACATTTCTGGTATATGAAAAACGTTTTTCAATGGCAAAAATCAATGAATATTGTAAATGCACAAACAGTAATATCTCCACATTGCAAGGTGCAATTCTGAAATTTTTTGCTTTTTCCTGTTAATCCTAGCATGATAAAGAAGATTCAAAGAGAGTGAGATGCCAGCTCCTTTCATTCAGTCAGTAGCTTCAAACATTTCTGGTATATGAAAAACATGTTTTTCAATGGCAAAAATCAATGAATATTGTAAATGCACAAACAGTAATATCTCCGCATTGCAAGGTGCAATTCTGAAATTTTTTGCTTTTTCCTGCTAATCCTAGCATGATAAAGAAGATTCAAAGAGAGTGAGATGCCAGCTCCTTTCATTCAGTCAGTAGCTTCAAACATTTCTGGTATATGAAAAACATGTTTTTCAATGGCAAAAATCAATGAATATTGTAAATGCACAAACAGTAATATCTCCACATTGCAAGGTGCAATTCTGAAATTTTTTGCTTTTTCCTGTTAATCCTAGCATGATAAAGAAGATTCAAAGAGAGTGAGATGCCAGCTCCTTTCATTCAGTCAGTAGCTTCAAACATTTCTGGTATATGAAAAACATGTTTTTCAATGGCAAAAATCAATGAATATTGTAAATGCACAAACAGTAATATCTCCACATTGCAAGGTGCAATTCTGAAATTTTTTGCTTTTTCCTGCTAATCCTAGCATGATAAAGAAGATTCAAAGAGAGTGAGATGCCAGCTCCTTTCATTCAGTCAGTAGCTTCAAACATATCTGGTATATGAAAAACGTTTTTCAATGGCAAAAATCAATGAATATTGTAAATGCACAAACAGTAATATCTCCACATTGCACGGTGCAATTCTGAAATTTTTAGCTTTTTCCTGTTAATCCTAGCATGATAAAGAAGATTCAAAGAGAGTGAGATGCCAGCTCCTTTCATTCAGTCAGTAGCTTCAAACATTTCTGGTATATGAAAAACATGTTTTTCAATGGCAAAAATCAATGAATATTGTAAATGCACAAACAGTAATATCTCCACATTGCAAGGTGCAATTCTGAAATTTTTTGCTTTTTCCTGCTAATCCTAGCATGATAAAGAAGATTCAAAGAGAGTGAGATGCCAGCTCCTTTCATTCAGTCAGTAGCTTCAAACATTTCTGGTATATGAAAAACATGTTTTTCAATGGCAAAAATCAATGAATATTGTAAATGCACAAACAGTAATATCTCCACATTGCACGGTGCAATTCTGAAATTTTTAGCTTTTTCCTGTTAATCCTAGCATGATAAAGAAGATTCAAAGAGAGTGAGATGCCAGCTCCTTTCATTCAGTCAGTAGCTTCAAACATTTCTGGTATATGAAAAACGTTTTTCAATGGCAAAAATCAATGAATATTGTAAATGCACAAACAGTAATATCTCCACATTGCAAGGTGCAATTCTGAAATTTTTTGCTTTTTCCTGTTAATCCTAGCATGATAAAGAAGATTCAAAGAGAGTGAGATGCCAGCTCCTTTCATTCAGTCAGTAGCTTCAAACATTTCTGGTATATGAAAAACATGTTTTTCAATGGCAAAAATCAATGAATATTGTAAATGCACAAACAGTAATATCTCCGCATTGCAAGGTGCAATTCTAAAATTTTTTGCTTTTTCCTGCTAATCCTAGCATGATAAAGAAGATTCAAAGAGAGTGAGATGCCAGCTCCTTTCATTCAGTCAGTAGCTTCAAACATTTCTGGTATATGAAAAACATGTTTTTCAATGGCAAAAATCAATGAATATTGTAAATGCACAAACAGTAATATCTCCACATTGCACGGTGCAATTCTGAAATTTTTAGCTTTTTCCTGTTAATCCTAGCATGATAAAGAAGATTCAAAGAGAGTGAGATGCCAGCTCCTTTCATTCAGTCAGTAGCTTCAAACATTTCTTTTATATGAAAAACATGTTTTTCAATGGCAAAAATCAATGAATATTGTAAATGCACAAACAGTAATATCTCCACATTGCAAGGTGCAATTCTGAAATTTTTTGCTTTTTCCTGTTATTCCTAGCATGATAAAGAAGATTCAAAGAGAGTGAGATGCCAGCTCCTTTCATTCAGTCAGTAGCTTCAAACATTTCTGGTATATGAAAAACATGTTTTTCAATGGCAAAAATCAATGAATATTGTAAATGCACAAACAGTAATATCTCCACATTGCAAGGTGCAATTCTGAAATTTTTTGCTTTTTCCTGCTAATCCTAGCATGATAAAGAAGATTCAAAGAGAGTGAGATGCCAGCTCCTTTCATTCAGTCAGTAGCTTCAAACATTTCTGGTATATGAAAAACGTTTTTCAATGGCAAAAATCAATGAATATTGTAAATGCACAAACAGTAATATCTCCACATTGCACGGTGCAATTCTGAAATTTTTAGCTTTTTCCTGTTAATCCTAGCATGATAAAGAAGATTCAAAGAGAGTGAGATGCCAGCTCCTTTCATTCAGTCAGTAGCTTCAAACATTTCTGGTACATGAAAAACATGTTTTTCAATGGCAAAAATCAATGAATATTGTAAATGCACAAACAGTAATATCTCCACATTGCAAGGTGCAATTCTGAAATTTTTTGCTTTTTCCTGCTAATCCTAGCATGATAAAGAAGATTCAAAGAGAGTGAGATGCCAGCTCCTTTCATTCAGTCAGTAGCTTCAAACATTTCTGGTATATGAAAAACATGTTTTTCAATGGCAAAAATCAATGAATATTGTAAATGCACAAACAGTAATATCTCCACATTGCACGGTGCAATTCTGAAATTTTTAGCTTTTTCCTGTTAATCCTAGCATGATAAAGAAGATTCAAAGAGAGTGAGATGCCAGCTCCTTTCATTCAGTCAGTAGCTTCAAACATTTCTGGTATATGAAAAACGTTTTTCAATGGCAAAAATCAATGAATATTGTAAATGCACAAACAGTAATATCTCCACATTGCAAGGTGCAATTCTGAAATTTTTTGCTTTTTCCTGTTAATCCTAGCATGATAAAGAAGATTCAAAGAGAGTGAGATGCCAGCTCCTTTCATTCAGTCAGTAGCTTCAAACATTTCTGGTATATGAAAAACATGTTTTTCAATGGCAAAAATCAATGAATATTGTAAATGCACAAACAGTAATATCTCCGCATTGCAAGGTGCAATTCTAAAATTTTTTGCTTTTTCCTGCTAATCCTAGCATGATAAAGAAGATTCAAAGAGAGTGAGATGCCAGCTCCTTTCATTCAGTCAGTAGCTTCAAACATTTCTGGTATATGAAAAACATGTTTTTCAATGGCAAAAATCAATGAATATTGTAAATGCACAAACAGTAATATCTCCACATTGCAAGGTGCAATTCTGAAATTTTTTGCTTTTTCCTGCTAATCCTAGCATGATAAAGAAGATTCAAAGAGAGTGAGATGCCAGCTCCTTTCATTCAGTCAGTAGCTTCAAACATTTCTGGTATATGAAAAACGTTTTTCAATGGCAAAAATCAATGAATATTGTAAATGCACAAACAGTAATATCTCCACATTGCACGGTGCAATTCTGAAATTTTTAGCTTTTTCCTGTTAATCCTAGCATGATAAAGAAGATTCAAAGAGAGTGAGATGCCAGCTCCTTTCATTCAGTCAGTAGCTTCAAACATTTCTGGTATATGAAAAACATGTTTTTCAATGGCAAAAATCAATGAATATTGTAAATGCACAAACAGTAATATCTCCACATTGCAAGGTGCAATTCTGAAATTTTTTGCTTTTTCCTGCTAATCCTAGCATGATAAAGAAGATTCAAAGAGAGTGAGATGCCAGCTCCTTTCATTCAGTCAGTAGCTTCAAACATTTCTGGTATATGAAAAACATGTTTTTCAATGGCAAAAATCAATGAATATTGTAAATGCACAAACAGTAATATCTCCACATTGCACGGTGCAATTCTGAAATTTTTAGCTTTTTCCTGTTAATCCTAGCATGATAAAGAAGATTCAAAGAGAGTGAGATGCCAGCTCCTTTCATTCAGTCAGTAGCTTCAAACATTTCTGGTATATGAAAAACGTTTTTCAATGGCAAAAATCAATGAATATTGTAAATGCACAAACAGTAATATCTCCACATTGCAAGGTGCAATTCTGAAATTTTTTGCTTTTTCCTGTTAATCCTAGCATGATAAAGAAGATTCAAAGAGAGTGAGATGCCAGCTCCTTTCATTCAGTCAGTAGCTTCAAACATTTCTGGTATATGAAAAACATGTTTTTCAATGGCAAAAATCAATGAATATTGTAAATGCACAAACAGTAATATCTCCGCATTGCAAGGTGCAATTCTAAAATTTTTTGCTTTTTCCTGCTAATCCTAGCATGATAAAGAAGATTCAAAGAGAGTGAGATGCCAGCTCCTTTCATTCAGTCAGTAGCTTCAAACATTTCTGGTATATGAAAAACATGTTTTTCAATGGCAAAAATCAATGAATATTGTAAATGCACAAACAGTAATATCTCCACATTGCACGGTGCAATTCTGAAATTTTTAGCTTTTTCCTGTTAATCCTAGCATGATAAAGAAGATTCAAAGAGAGTGAGATGCCAGCTCCTTTCATTCAGTCAGTAGCTTCAAACATTTCTGGTATATGAAAAACATGTTTTTCAATGGCAAAAATCAATGAATATTGTAAATGCACAAACAGTAATATCTCCACATTGCACGGTGCAATTCTGAAATTTTTAGCTTTTTCCTGTTAATCCTAGCATGATAAAGAAGATTCAAAGAGAGTGAGATGCCAGCTCCTTTCATTCAGTCAGTAGCTTCAAACATTTCTGGTATATGAAAAACGTTTTTCAATGGCAAAAATCAATGAATATTGTAAATGCACAAACAGTAATATCTCCACATTGCAAGGTGCAATTCTGAAATTTTTTGCTTTTTCCTGTTAATCCTAGCATGATAAAGAAGATTCAAAGAGAGTGAGATGCCAGCTCCTTTCATTCAGTCAGTAGCTTCAAACATTTCTGGTATATGAAAAACATGTTTTTCAATGGCAAAAATCAATGAATATTGTAAATGCACAAACAGTAATATCTCCGCATTGCAAGGTGCAATTCTGAAATTTTTTGCTTTTTCCTGCTAATCCTAGCATGATAAAGAAGATTCAAAGAGAGTGAGATGCCAGCTCCTTTCATTCAGTCAGTAGCTTCAAACATTTCTGGTATATGAAAAACATGTTTTTCAATGGCAAAAATCAATGAATATTGTAAATGCACAAACAGTAATATCTCCACATTGCAAGGTGCAATTCTGAAATTTTTTGCTTTTTCCTGTTAATCCTAGCATGATAAAGAAGATTCAAAGAGAGTGAGATGCCAGCTCCTTTCATTCAGTCAGTAGCTTCAAACATTTCTGGTATATGAAAAACATGTTTTTCAATGGCAAAAATCAATGAATATTGTAAATGCACAAACAGTAATATCTCCACATTGCAAGGTGCAATTCTGAAATTTTTTGCTTTTTCCTGCTAATCCTAGCATGATAAAGAAGATTCAAAGAGAGTGAGATGCCAGCTCCTTTCATTCAGTCAGTAGCTTCAAACATTTCTGGTATATGAAAAACGTTTTTCAATGGCAAAAATCAATGAATATTGTAAATGCACAAACAGTAATATCTCCACATTGCACGGTGCAATTCTGAAATTTTTAGCTTTTTCCTGTTAATCCTAGCATGATAAAGAAGATTCAAAGAGAGTGAGATGCCAGCTCCTTTCATTCAGTCAGTAGCTTCAAACATTTCTGGTATATTAAAAACGTTTTTCAATGGCAAAAATCAATGAATATTGTAAATGCACAAACAGTAATATCTCCACATTGCAAGGTGCAATTCTGAAATTTTTTGCTTTTTCCTGCTAATCCTAGCATGATAAAGAAGATTCAAAGAGAGTGAGATGCCAGCTCCTTTCATTCAGTCAGTAGCTTCAAACATTTCTGGTATATGAAAAACATGTTTTTCAATGGCAAAAATCAATGAATATTGTAAATGCACAAACAGTAATATCTCCACATTGCACGGTGCAATTCTGAAATTTTTAGCTTTTTCCTGTTAATCCTAGCATGATAAAGAAGATTCAAAGAGAGTGAGATGCCAGCTCCTTTCATTCAGTCAGTAGCTTCAAACATTTCTGGTATATGAAAAACGTTTTTCAATGGCAAAAATCAATGAATATTGTAAATGCACAAACAGTAATATCTCCACATTGCAAGGTGCAATTCTGAAATTTTTTGCTTTTTCCTGTTAATCCTAGCATGATAAAGAAGATTCAAAGAGAGTGAGATGCCAGCTCCTTTCATTCAGTCAGTAGCTTCAAACATTTCTGGTATATGAAAAACATGTTTTTCAATGGCAAAAATCAATGAATATTGTAAATGCACAAACAGTAATATCTCCGCATTGCAAGGTGCAATTCTAAAATTTTTTGCTTTTTCCTGCTAATCCTAGCATGATAAAGAAGATTCAAAGAGAGTGAGATGCCAGCTCCTTTCATTCAGTCAGTAGCTTCAAACATTTCTGGTATATGAAAAACATGTTTTTCAATGGCAAAAATCAATGAATATTGTAAATGCACAAACAGTAATATCTCCACATTGCACGGTGCAATTCTGAAATTTTTAGCTTTTTCCTGTTAATCCTAGCATGATAAAGAAGATTCAAAGAGAGTGAGATGCCAGCTCCTTTCATTCAGTCAGTAGCTTCAAACATTTCTGGT
>NW_027371241.1:0-29279 GCF_046119375.1 Phyllobates terribilis
AAGATTCAAAGAGAGTGAGATGCCAGCTCCTTTCATTCAGTCAGTAGCTTCAAACATTTCTGGTATATGAAAAACATGTTTTTCAATGGCAAAAATCAATGAATATTGTAAATGCACAAACAGTAATATCTCCACATTGCACGGTGCAATTCTGAAATTTTTAGCTTTTTCCTGTTAATCCTAGCATGATAAAGAAGATTCAAAGAGAGTGAGATGCCAGCTCCTTTCATTCAGTCAGTAGCTTCAAACATTTCTGGTATATGAAAAACATGTTTTTCAATGGCAAAAATCAATGAATATTGTAAAGGCACAAACAGTAATATCTCCACATTGCAAGGTGCAATTCTGAAATTTTTTGCTTTTTCCTGCTAATCCTAGCATGATAAAGAAGATTCAAAGAGAGTGAGATGCCAGCTCCTTTCATTCAGTCAGTAGCTTCAAACATTTCTGGTATATGAAAAACATGTTTTTCAATGGCAAAAATCAATGAATATTGTAAATGCACAAACAGTAATATCTCCACATTGCACGGTGCAATTCTGAAATTTTTAGCTTTTTCCTGTTAATCCTAGCATGATAAAGAAGATTCAAAGAGAGTGAGATGCCAGCTCCTTTCATTCAGTCAGTAGCTTCAAACATTTCTGGTATATGAAAAACATGTTTTTCAATGGCAAAAATCAATGAATATTGTAAATGCACAAACAGTAATATCTCCACATTGCAAGGTGCAATTCTGAAATTTTTTGCTTTTTCCTGTTAATCCTAGCATGATAAAGAAGATTCAAAGAGAGTGAGATGCCAGCTCCTTTCATTCAGTCAGTAGCTTCAAACATTTCTGGTATATGAAAAACATGTTTTTCAATGGCAAAAATCAATGAATATTGTAAATGCACAAACAGTAATATCTCCACATTGCAAGGTGCAATTCTGAAATTTTTTGCTTTTTCCTGCTAATCCTAGCATGATAAAGAAGATTCAAAGAGAGTGAGATGCCAGCTCCTTTCATTCAGTCAGTAGCTTCAAACATTTCTGGTATATGAAAAACATGTTTTTCAATGGCAAAAATCAATGAATATTGTAAATGCACAAACAGTAATATCTCCACATTGCACGGTGCAATTCTGAAATTTTTAGCTTTTTCCTGTTAATCCTAGCATGATAAAGAAGATTCAAAGAGAGTGAGATGCCAGCTCCTTTCATTCAGTCAGTAGCTTCAAACATTTCTGGTATATGAAAAACATGTTTTTCAATGGCAAAAATCAATGAATATTGTAAATGCACAAACAGTAATATCTCCACATTGCAAGGTGCAATTCTGAAATTTTTTGCTTTTTCCTGCTAATCCTAGCATGATAAAGAAGATTCAAAGAGAGTGAGATGCCAGCTCCTTTCATTCAGTCAGTAGCTTCAAACATTTCTGGTATATGAAAAACATGTTTTTCAATGGCAAAAATCAATGAATATTGTAAATGCACAAACAGTAATATCTCCACATTGCACGGTGCAATTCTGAAATTTTTAGCTTTTTCCTGTTAATCCTAGCATGATAAAGAAGATTCAAAGAGAGTGAGATGCCAGCTCCTTTCATTCAGTCATTAGCTTCAAACATTTCTGGTATATGAAAAACATGTTTTTCAATGGCAAAAATCAATGAATATTGTAAATGCACAAACAGTAATATCTCCACATTGCACGGTGCAATTCTGAAATTTTTAGCTTTTTCCTGTTAATCCTAGCATGATAAAGAAGATTCAAAGAGAGTGAGATGCCAGCTCCTTTCATTCAGTCAGTAGCTTCAAACATTTCTGGTATATGAAAAACATGTTTTTCAATGGCAAAAATCAATGAATATTGTAAATGCACAAACAGTAATATCTCCACATTGCAAGATGCAATTCTGAAATTTTTTGCTTTTTCCTGTTAATCCTAGCATGATAAAGAAGATTCAAAGAGAGTGAGATGCCAGCTCCTTTCATTCAGTCAGTAGCTTCAAACATTTCTGGTATATGAAAAACATGTTTTTCAATGGCAAAAATCAATGAATATTGTAAATGCACAAACAGTAATATCTCCACATTGCACGGTGCAATTCTGAAATTTTTAGCTTTTTCCTGTTAATCCTAGCATGATAAAGAAGATTCAAAGAGAGTGAGATGCCAGCTCCTTTCATTCAGTCAGTAGCTTCAAACATTTCTGGTATATGAAAAACATGTTTTTCAATGGCAAAAATCAATGAATATTGTAAATGCACAAACAGTAATATCTCCACATTGCACGGTGCAATTCTGAAATTTTTAGCTTTTTCCTGTTAATCCTAGCATGATAAAGAAGATTCAAAGAGAGTGAGATGCCAGCTCCTTTCATTCAGTCAGTAGCTTCAAACATTTCTGGTATATGAAAAACATGTTTTTCAATGGCAAAAATCAATGAATATTGTAAATGCACAAACAGTAATATCTCCACATTGCACGGTGCAATTCTGAAATTTTTAGCTTTTTCCTGTTAATCCTAGCATGATAAAGAAGATTCAAAGAGAGTGAGATGCCAGCTCCTTTCATTCAGTCAGTAGCTTCAAACATTTCTGGTATATGAAAAACATGTTTTTCAATGGCAAAAATCAATGAATATTGTAAATGCACAAACAGTAATATCTCCACATTGCAAGGTGCAATTCTGAAATTTTTTGCTTTTTCCTGCTAATCCTAGCATGATAAAGAAGATTCAAAGAGAGTGAGATGCCAGCTCCTTTCATTCAGTCAGTAGCTTCAAACATTTCTGGTATATGAAAAACATGTTTTTCAATGGCAAAAATCAATGAATATTGTAAATGCACAAACAGTAATATCTCCACATTGCACGGTGCAATTCTGAAATTTTTAGCTTTTTCCTGTTAATCCTAGCATGATAAAGAAGATTCAAAGAGAGTGAGATGCCAGCTCCTTTCATTCAGTCAGTAGCTTCAAACATTTCTGGTATATGAAAAACATGTTTTTCAATGGCAAAAATCAATGAATATTGTAAATGCACAAACAGTAATATCTCCACATTGCAAGGTGCAATTCTGAAATTTGTTGCTTTTTCCTGTTAATCCTAGCATGATAAAGAAGATTCAAAGAGAGTGAGATGCCAGCTCCTTTCATTCAGTCAGTAGCTTCAAACATTTCTGGTATATGAAAAACATGTTTTTCAATGGCAAAAATCAATGAATATTGTAAATGCACAAACAGTAATATCTCCACATTGCAAGGTGCAATTCTGAAATTTTTTGCTTTTTCCTGCTAATCCTAGCATGATAAAGAAGATTCAAAGAGAGTGAGATGCCAGCTCCTTTCATTCAGTCAGTAGCTTCAAACATTTCTGGTATATGAAAAACATGTTTTTCAATGGCAAAAATCAATGAATATTGTAAATGCACAAACAGTAATATCTCCACATTGCAAGGTGCAATTCTGAAATTTTTTGCTTTTTCCTGTTAATCCTAGCATGATAAAGAAGATTCAAAGAGAGTGAGATGCCAGCTCCTTTCATTCAGTCAGTAGCTTCAAACATTTCTGGTATATGAAAAACATGTTTTTCAATGGCAAAAATCAATGAATATTGTAAATGCACAAACAGTAATATCTCCACATTGCAAGGTGCAATTCTGAAATTTTTTGCTTTTTCCTGCTAATCCTAGCATGATAAAGAAGATTCAAAGAGAGTGAGATGCCAGCTCCTTTCATTCAGTCAGTAGCTTCAAACATTTCTGGTATATGAAAAACATGTTTTTCAATGGCAAAAATCAATGAATATTGTAAATGCACAAACAGTAATAGCTCCACATTGCACGGTGCAATTCTGAAATTTTTAGCTTTTTCCTGTTAATCCTAGCATGATAAAGAAGATTCAAAGAGAGTGAGATGCCAGCTCCTTTCATTCAGTCAGTAGCTTCAAACATTTCTGGTATATGAAAAACATGTTTTTCAATGGCAAAAATCAATGAATATTGTAAATGCACAAACAGTAATATCTCCACATTGCAAGGTGCAATTCTGAAATTTTTTGCTTTTTCCTGCTAATCCTAGCATGATAAAGAAGATTCAAAGAGAGTGAGATGCCAGCTCCTTTCATTCAGTCAGTAGCTTCAAACATTTCTGGTATATGAAAAACATGTTTTTCAATGGCAAAAATCAATGAATATTGTAAATGCACAAACAGTAATATCTCCACATTGCAAGGTGCAATTCTGAAATTTTTTGCTTTTTCCTGCTAATCCTAGCATGATAAAGAAGATTCAAAGAGAGTGAGATGCCAGCTCCTTTCATTCAGTCAGTAGCTTCAAACATTTCTGGTATATGAAAAACATGTTTTTCAATGGCAAAAATCAATGAATATTGTAAATGCACAAACAGTAATATCTCCACATTGCACGGTGCAATTCTGAAATTTTTAGCTTTTTCCTGTTAATCCTAGCATGATAAAGAAGATTCAAAGAGAGTGAGATGCCAGCTCCTTTCATTCAGTCAGTAGCTTCAAACATTTCTGGTATATGAAAAACATGTTTTTCAATGGCAAAAATCAATGAATATTGTAAATGCACAAACAGTAATATCTCCACATTGCAAGGTGCAATTCTGAAATTTTTTGCTTTTTCCTGCTAATCCTAGCATGATAAAGAAGATTCAAATAGAGTGAGATGCCAGCTCCTTTCATTCAGTCAGTAGCTTCAAACATTTCTGGTATATGAAAAACATGTTTTTCAATGGCAAAAATCAATGAATATTGTAAATGCACAAACAGTAATATCTCCACATTGCACGGTGCAATTCTGAAATTTTTAGCTTTTTCCTGTTAATCCTAGCATGATAAAGAAGATTCAAAGAGAGTGAGATGCCAGCTCCTTTCATTCAGTCAGTAGCTTCAAACATTTCTGGTATATGAAAAACATGTTTTTCAATGGCAAAAATCAATGAATATTGTAAATGCACAAACAGTAATATCTCCACATTGCACGGTGCAATTCTGAAATTTTTAGCTTTTTCCTGTTAATCCTAGCATGATAAAGAAGATTCAAAGAGAGTGAGATGCCAGCTCCTTTCATTCAGTCAGTAGCTTCAAACATTTCTGGTATATGAAAAACATGTTTTTCAATGGCAAAAATCAATGAATATTGTAAATGCACAAACAGTAATATCTCCACATTGCAAGGTGCAATTCTGAAATTTTTGCTTTTTCCTGCTAATCCTAGCATGATAAAGAAGATTCAAAGAGAGTGAGATGCCAGCTCCTTTCATTCAGTCAGTAGCTTCAAACATTTCTGGTATATGAAAAACATGTTTTTCAATGGCAAAAATCAATGAATATTGTAAATGCACAAACAGTAATATCTCCACATTGCAAGGTGCAATTCTGAAATTTTTTGCTTTTTCCTGTTAATCCTAGCATGATAAAGAAGATTCAAAGAGAGTGAGATGCCAGCTCCTTTCATTCAGTCAGTAGCTTCAAACATTTCTGGTATATGAAAAACATGTTTTTCAATGGCAAAAATCAATGAATATTGTAAATGCACAAACAGTAATATCTCCACATTGCACGGTGCAATTCTGAAATTTTTAGCTTTTTCCTGTTAATCCTAGCATGATAAAGAAGATTCAAAGAGAGTGAGATGCCAGCTCCTTTCATTCAGTCAGTAGCTTCAAACATTTCTGGTATATGAAAAACATGTTTTTCAATGGCAAAAATCAATGAATATTGTAAATGCACAAACAGTAATATCTCCACATTGCACGGTGCAGTTCTGAAATTTTTAGCTTTTTCCTGTTAATCCTAGCATGATAAAGAAGATTCAAAGAGAGTGAGATGCCAGCTCCTTTCATTCAGTCAGTAGCTTCAAACATTTCTGGTATATGAAAAACATGTTTTTCAATGGCAAAAATCAATGAATATTGTAAAGGCACAAACAGTAATATCTCCACATTGCAAGGTGCAATTCTGAAATTTTTTGCTTTTTCCTGCTAATCCTAGCATGATAAAGAAGATTCAAAGAGAGTGAGATGCCAGCTCCTTTCATTCAGTCAGTAGCTTCAAACATTTCTGGTATATGAAAAACATGTTTTTCAATGGCAAAAATCAATGAATATTGTAAATGCACAAACAGTAATATCTCCACATTGCAAGGTGCAATTCTGAAATTTTTAGCTTTTTCCTGTTAATCCTAGCATGATAAAGAAGATTCAAAGAGAGTGAGATGCCAGCTCCTTTCATTCAGTCAGTAGCTTCAAACATTTCTGGTATATGAAAAACATGTTTTTCAATGGCAAAAATCAATGAATATTGTAAATGCACAAACAGTAATATCTCCACATTGCAAGGTGCAATTCTGAAATTTTTTGCTTTTTCCTGTTAATCCTAGCATGATAAAGAAGATTCAAAGAGAGTGAGATGCCAGCTCCTTTCATTCAGTCAGTAGCTTCAAACATTTCTGGTATATGAAAAACATGTTTTTCAATGACAAAAATCAATGAATATTGTAAATGCACAAACAGTAATATCTCCACATTGCAAGGTGCAATTCTGAAATTTTTTGCTTTTTCCTGCTAATCCTAGCATGATAAAGAAGATTCAAAGAGAGTGAGATGCCAGCTCCTTTCATTCAGTCAGTAGCTTCAAACATTTCTGGTATATGAAAAACATGTTTTTCAATGGCAAAAATCAATGAATATTGTAAATGCACAAACAGTAATATCTCCACATTGCACGGTGCAATTCTGAAATTTTTAGCTTTTTCCTGTTAATCCTAGCATGATAAAGAAGATTCAAAGAGAGTGAGATGCCAGCTCCTTTCATTCAGTCAGTAGCTTCAAACATTTCTGGTATATGAAAAACATGTTTTTCAATGGCAAAAATCAATGAATATTGTAAATGCACAAACAGTAATATCTCCACATTGCAAGGTGCAATTCTGAAATTTTTTGCTTTTTTCTGCTAATCCTAGCATGATAAAGAAGATTCAAAGAGAGTGAGATGCCAGCTCCTTTCATTCAGTCAGTAGCTTCAAACATTTCTGGTATATGAAAAACATGTTTTTCAATGGCAAAAATCAATGAATATTGTAAATGCACAAACAGTAATATCTCCACATTGCACGGTGCAATTCTGAAATTTTTAGCTTTTTCCTGTTAATCCTAGCATGATAAAGAAGATTCAACGAGAGTGAGATGCCAGCTCCTTTCATTCAGTCATTAGCTTCAAACATTTCTGGTATATGAAAAACATGTTTTTCAATGGCAAAAATCAATGAATATTGTAAATGCACAAACAGTAATATCTCCACATTGCACGGTGCAATTCTGAAATTTTTAGCTTTTTCCTGTTAATCCTAGCATGATAAAGAAGATTCAAAGAGAGTGAGATGCCAGCTCCTTTCATTCAGTCAGTAGCTTCAAACATTTCTGGTATATGAAAAACATGTTTTTCAATGGCAAAAATCAATGAATATTGTAAATGCACAAACAGTAATATCTCCACATTGCAAGATGCAATTCTGAAATTTTTTGCTTTTTCCTGTTAATCCTAGCATGATAAAGAAGATTCAAAGAGAGTGAGATGCCAGCTCCTTTCATTCAGTCAGTAGCTTCAAACATTTCTGGTATATGAAAAACATGTTTTTCAATGGCAAAAATCAATGAATATTGTAAATGCACAAACAGTAATATCTCCACATTGCAAGGTGCAATTCTGAAATTTTTTGCTTTTTCCTGCTAATCCTAGCATGATAAAGAAGATTCAAAGAGAGTGAGATGCCAGCTCCTTTCATTCAGTCAGTAGCTTCAAACATTTCTGGTATATGAAAAACATGTTTTTCAATGGCAAAAATCAATGAATATTGTAAATGCACAAACAGTAATATCTCCACATTGCACGGTGCAATTCTGAAATTTTTAGCTTTTTCCTGTTAATCCTAGCATGATAAAGAAGATTCAAAGAGAGTGAGATGCCAGCTCCTTTCATTCAGTCAGTAGCTTCAAACATTTCTGGTATATGAAAAACATGTTTTTCAATGGCAAAAATCAATGAATATTGTAAATGCACAAACAGTAATATCTCCACATTGCAAGGTGCAATTCTGAAATTTTTTGCTTTTTCCTGCTAATCCTAGCATGATAAAGAAGATTCAAATAGAGTGAGATGCCAGCTCCTTTCATTCAGTCAGTAGCTTCAAACATTTCTGGTATATGAAAAACATGTTTTTCAATGGCAAAAATCAATGAATATTGTAAATGCACAAACAGTAATATCTCCACATTGCACGGTGCAATTCTGAAATTTTTAGCTTTTTCCTGTTAATCCTAGCATGATAAAGAAGATTCAAAGAGAGTGAGATGCCAGCTCCTTTCATTCAGTCAGTAGCTTCAAACATTTCTGGTATATGAAAAACATGTTTTTCAATGGCAAAAATCAATGAATATTGTAAATGCACAAACAGTAATATCTCCACATTGCACGGTGCAATTCTGAAATTTTTAGCTTTTTCCTGTTAATCCTAGCATGATAAAGAAGATTCAAAGAGAGTGAGATGCCAGCTCCTTTCATTCAGTCAGTAGCTTCAAACATTTCTGGTATATGAAAAACATGTTTTTCAATGGCAAAAATCAATGAATATTGTAAATGCACAAACAGTAATATCTCCACATTGCAAGGTGCAATTCTGAAATTTTTGCTTTTTCCTGCTAATCCTAGCATGATAAAGAAGATTCAAAGAGAGTGAGATGCCAGCTCCTTTCATTCAGTCAGTAGCTTCAAACATTTCTGGTATATGAAAAACATGTTTTTCAATGGCAAAAATCAATGAATATTGTAAATGCACAAACAGTAATATCTCCACATTGCAAGGTGCAATTCTGAAATTTTTTGCTTTTTCCTGTTAATCCTAGCATGATAAAGAAGATTCAAAGAGAGTGAGATGCCAGCTCCTTTCATTCAGTCAGTAGCTTCAAACATTTCTGGTATATGAAAAACATGTTTTTCAATGGCAAAAATCAATGAATATTGTAAATGCACAAACAGTAATATCTCCACATTGCACGGTGCAATTCTGAAATTTTTAGCTTTTTCCTGTTAATCCTAGCATGATAAAGAAGATTCAAAGAGAGTGAGATGCCAGCTCCTTTCATTCAGTCAGTAGCTTCAAACATTTCTGGTATATGAAAAACATGTTTTTCAATGGCAAAAATCAATGAATATTGTAAATGCACAAACAGTAATATCTCCACATTGCACGGTGCAATTCTGAAATTTTTAGCTTTTTCCTGTTAATCCTAGCATGATAAAGAAGATTCAAAGAGAGTGAGATGCCAGCTCCTTTCATTCAGTCAGTAGCTTCAAACATTTCTGGTATATGAAAAACATGTTTTTCAATGGCAAAAATCAATGAATATTGTAAAGGCACAAACAGTAATATCTCCACATTGCAAGGTGCAATTCTGAAATTTTTTGCTTTTTCCTGCTAATCCTAGCATGATAAAGAAGATTCAAAGAGAGTGAGATGCCAGCTCCTTTCATTCAGTCAGTAGCTTCAAACATTTCTGGTATATGAAAAACATGTTTTTCAATGGCAAAAATCAATGAATATTGTAAATGCACAAACAGTAATATCTCCACATTGCAAGGTGCAATTCTGAAATTTTTAGCTTTTTCCTGTTAATCCTAGCATGATAAAGAAGATTCAAAGAGAGTGAGATGCCAGCTCCTTTCATTCAGTCAGTAGCTTCAAACATTTCTGGTATATGAAAAACATGTTTTTCAATGGCAAAAATCAATGAATATTGTAAATGCACAAACAGTAATATCTCCACATTGCAAGGTGCAATTCTGAAATTTTTTGCTTTTTCCTGTTAATCCTAGCATGATAAAGAAGATTCAAAGAGAGTGAGATGCCAGCTCCTTTCATTCAGTCAGTAGCTTCAAACATTTCTGGTATATGAAAAACATGTTTTTCAATGACAAAAATCAATGAATATTGTAAATGCACAAACAGTAATATCTCCACATTGCAAGGTGCAATTCTGAAATTTTTTGCTTTTTCCTGCTAATCCTAGCATGATAAAGAAGATTCAAAGAGAGTGAGATGCCAGCTCCTTTCATTCAGTCAGTAGCTTCAAACATTTCTGGTATATGAAAAACATGTTTTTCAATGGCAAAAATCAATGAATATTGTAAATGCACAAACAGTAATATCTCCACATTGCACGGTGCAATTCTGAAATTTTTAGCTTTTTCCTGTTAATCCTAGCATGATAAAGAAGATTCAAAGAGAGTGAGATGCCAGCTCCTTTCATTCAGTCAGTAGCTTCAAACATTTCTGGTATATGAAAAACATGTTTTTCAATGGCAAAAATCAATGAATATTGTAAATGCACAAACAGTAATATCTCCACATTGCAAGGTGCAATTCTGAAATTTTTTGCTTTTTTCTGCTAATCCTAGCATGATAAAGAAGATTCAAAGAGAGTGAGATGCCAGCTCCTTTCATTCAGTCAGTAGCTTCAAACATTTCTGGTATATGAAAAACATGTTTTTCAATGGCAAAAATCAATGAATATTGTAAATGCACAAACAGTAATATCTCCACATTGCACGGTGCAATTCTGAAATTTTTAGCTTTTTCCTGTTAATCCTAGCATGATAAAGAAGATTCAACGAGAGTGAGATGCCAGCTCCTTTCATTCAGTCATTAGCTTCAAACATTTCTGGTATATGAAAAACATGTTTTTCAATGGCAAAAATCAATGAATATTGTAAATGCACAAACAGTAATATCTCCACATTGCACGGTGCAATTCTGAAATTTTTAGCTTTTTCCTGTTAATCCTAGCATGATAAAGAAGATTCAAAGAGAGTGAGATGCCAGCTCCTTTCATTCAGTCAGTAGCTTCAAACATTTCTGGTATATGAAAAACATGTTTTTCAATGGCAAAAATCAATGAATATTGTAAATGCACAAACAGTAATATCTCCACATTGCAAGATGCAATTCTGAAATTTTTTGCTTTTTCCTGTTAATCCTAGCATGATAAAGAAGATTCAAAGAGAGTGAGATGCCAGCTCCTTTCATTCAGTCAGTAGCTTCAAACATTTCTGGTATATGAAAAACATGTTTTTCAATGGCAAAAATCAATGAATATTGTAAATGCACAAACAGTAATATCTCCACATTGCACGGTGCAATTCTGAAATTTTTAGCTTTTTCCTGTTAATCCTAGCATGATAAAGAAGATTCAAAGAGAGTGAGATGCCAGCTCCTTTCATTCAGTCAGTAGCTTCAAACATTTCTGGTATATGAAAAACATGTTTTTCAATGGCAAAAATCAATGAATATTGTAAATGCACAAACAGTAATATCTCCACATTGCACGGTGCAATTCTGAAATTTTTAGCTTTTTCCTGTTAATCCTAGCATGATAAAGAAGATTCAAAGAGAGTGAGATGCCAGCTCCTTTCATTCAGTCAGTAGCTTCAAACATTTCTGGTATATGAAAAACATGTTTTTCAATGGCAAAAATCAATGAATATTGTAAATGCACAAACAGTAATATCTCCACATTGCACGGTGCAATTCTGAAATTTTTAGCTTTTTCCTGTTAATCCTAGCATGATAAAGAAGATTCAAAGAGAGTGAGATGCCAGCTCCTTTCATTCAGTCAGTAGCTTCAAACATTTCTGGTATATGAAAAACATGTTTTTCAATGGCAAAAATCAATGAATATTGTAAATGCACAAACAGTAATATCTCCACATTGCAAGGTGCAATTCTGAAATTTTTTGCTTTTTCCTGCTAATCCTAGCATGATAAAGAAGATTCAAAGAGAGTGAGATGCCAGCTCCTTTCATTCAGTCAGTAGCTTCAAACATTTCTGGTATATGAAAAACATGTTTTTCAATGGCAAAAATCAATGAATATTGTAAATGCACAAACAGTAATATCTCCACATTGCACGGTGCAATTCTGAAATTTTTAGCTTTTTCCTGTTAATCCTAGCATGATAAAGAAGATTCAAAGAGAGTGAGATGCCAGCTCCTTTCATTCAGTCAGTAGCTTCAAACATTTCTGGTATATGAAAAACATGTTTTTCAATGGCAAAAATCAATGAATATTGTAAATGCACAAACAGTAATATCTCCACATTGCAAGGTGCAATTCTGAAATTTTTTGCTTTTTCCTGTTAATCCTAGCATGATAAAGAAGATTCAAAGAGAGTGAGATGCCAGCTCCTTTCATTCAGTCAGTAGCTTCAAACATTTCTGGTATATGAAAAACATGTTTTTCAATGGCAAAAATCAATGAATATTGTAAATGCACAAACAGTAATATCTCCACATTGCAAGGTGCAATTCTGAAATTTTTTGCTTTTTCCTGCTAATCCTAGCATGATAAAGAAGATTCAAAGAGAGTGAGATGCCAGCTCCTTTCATTCAGTCAGTAGCTTCAAACATTTCTGGTATATGAAAAACATGTTTTTCAATGGCAAAAATCAATGAATATTGTAAATGCACAAACAGTAATATCTCCACATTGCACGGTGCAATTCTGAAATTTTTAGCTTTTTCCTGTTAATCCTAGCATGATAAAGAAGATTCAAAGAGAGTGAGATGCCAGCTCCTTTCATTCAGTCAGTAGCTTCAAACATTTCTGGTATATGAAAAACATGTTTTTCAATGGCAAAAATCAATGAATATTGTAAATGCACAAACAGTAATATCTCCACATTGCAAGGTGCAATTCTGAAATTTTTTGCTTTTTCCTGCTAATCCTAGCATGATAAAGAAGATTCAAAGAGAGTGAGATGCCAGCTCCTTTCATTCAGTCAGTAGCTTCAAACATTTCTGGTATATGAAAAACATGTTTTTCAATGACAAAAATCAATGAATATTGTAAATGCACAAACAGTAATATCTCCACATTGCAAGGTGCAATTCTGAAATTTTTTGCTTTTTCCTGCTAATCCTAGCATGATAAAGAAGATTCAAAGAGAGTGAGATGCCAGCTCCTTTCATTCAGTCAGTAGCTTCAAACATTTCTGGTATATGAAAAACATGTTTTTCAATGGCAAAAATCAATGAATATTGTAAATGCACAAACAGTAATATCTCCACATTGCACGGTGCAATTCTGAAATTTTTAGCTTTTTCCTGTTAATCCTAGCATGATAAAGAAGATTCAAAGAGAGTGAGATGCCAGCTCCTTTCATTCAGTCAGTAGCTTCAAACATTTCTGGTATATGAAAAACATGTTTTTCAATGGCAAAAATCAATGAATATTGTAAATGCACAAACAGTAATATCTCCACATTGCACGGTGCAATTCTGAAATTTTTAGCTTTTTCCTGTTAATCCTAGCATGATAAAGAAGATTCAAAGAGAGTGAGATGCCAGCTCCTTTCATTCAGTCAGTAGCTTCAAACATTTCTGGTATATGAAAAACATGTTTTTCAATGGCAAAAATCAATGAATATTGTAAATGCACAAACAGTAATATCTCCACATTGCAAGGTGCAATTCTGAAATTTTTTGCTTTTTCCTGCTAATCCTAGCATGATAAAGAAGATTCAAAGAGAGTGAGATGCCAGCTCCTTTCATTCAGTCAGTAGCTTCAAACATTTCTGGTATATGAAAAACATGTTTTTCAATGGCAAAAATCAATGAATATTGTAAATGCACAAACAGTAATATCTCCACATTGCACGGTGCAATTCTGAAATTTTTAGCTTTTTCCTGTTAATCCTAGCATGATAAAGAAGATTCAACGAGAGTGAGATGCCAGCTCCTTTCATTCAGTCATTAGCTTCAAACATTTCTGGTATATGAAAACCATGTTTTTCAATGGCAAAAATCAATGAATATTGTAAATGCACAAACAGTAATATCTCCACATTGCACGGTGCAATTCTGAAATTTTTAGCTTTTTCCTGTTAATCCTAGCATGATAAAGAAGATTCAAAGAGAGTGAGATGCCAGCTCCTTTCATTCAGTCAGTAGCTTCAAACATTTCTGGTATATGAAAAACATGTTTTTCAATGGCAAAAATCAATGAATATTGTAAATGCACAAACAGTAATATCTCCACATTGCAAGGTGCAATTCTGAAATTTTTTGCTTTTTCCTGTTAATCCTAGCATGATAAAGAAGATTCAAAGAGAGTGAGATGCCAGCTCCTTTCATTCAGTCAGTAGCTTCAAACATTTCTGGTATATGAAAAACATGTTTTTCAATGGCAAAAATCAATGAATATTGTAAATGCACAAACAGTAATATCTCCACATTGCACGGTGCAATTCTGAAATTTTTAGCTTTTTCCTGTTAATCCTAGCATACTAAAGAAGATTCAAAGAGAGTGAGATGCCAGCTCCTTTCATTCAGTCAGTAGCTTCAAACATTTCTGGTATATGAAAAACATGTTTTTCAATGGCAAAAATCAATGAATATTGTAAATGCACAAACAGTAATATCTCCACATTGCACGGTGCAATTCTGAAATTTTTAGCTTTTTCCTGTTAATCCTAGCATGATAAAGAAGATTCAAAGAGAGTGAGATGCCAGCTCCTTTCATTCAGTCAGTAGCTTCAAACATTTCTGGTATATGAAAAACATGTTTTTCAATGGCAAAAATCAATGAATATTGTAAATGCACAAACAGTAATATCTCCACATTGCACGGTGCAATTCTGAAATTTTTAGCTTTTTCCTGTTAATCCTAGCATGATAAAGAAGATTCAAAGAGAGTGAGATGCCAGCTCCTTTCATTCAGTCAGTAGCTTCAAACATTTCTGGTATATGAAAAACATGTTTTTCAATGGCAAAAATCAATGAATATTGTAAATGCACAAACAGTAATATCTCCACATTGCAAGGTGCAATTCTGAAATTTTTTGCTTTTTCCTGCTAATCCTAGCATGATAAAGAAGATTCAAAGAGAGTGAGATGCCAGCTCCTTTCATTCAGTCAGTAGCTTCAAACATTTCTGGTATATGAAAAACATGTTTTTCAATGGCAAAAATCAATGAATATTGTAAATGCACAAACAGTAATATCTCCACATTGCACGGTGCAATTCTGAAATTTTTAGCTTTTTCCTGTTAATCCTAGCATGATAAAGAAGATTCAAAGAGAGTGAGATGCCAGCTCCTTTCATTCAGTCAGTAGCTTCAAACATTTCTGGTATATGAAAAATATGTTTTTCAATGGCAAAAATCAATGAATATTGTAAATGCACAAACAGTAATATCTCCACATTGCAAGGTGCAATTCTGAAATTTTTTGCTTTTTCCTGCTAATCCTAGCATGATAAAGAAGATTCAAAGAGAGTGAGATGCCAGCTCCTTTCATTCAGTCAGTAGCTTCAAACATTTCTGGTATATGAAAAACATGTTTTTCAATGGCAAAAATCAATGAATATTGTAAATGCACAAACAGTAATATCTCCACATTGCACGGTGCAATTCTGAAATTTTTAGCTTTTTCCTGTTAATCCTAGCATGATAAAGAAGATTCAAAGAGAGTGAGATGCCAGCTCCTTTCATTCAGTCAGTAGCTTCAAACATTTCTGGTATATGAAAAACATGTTTTTCAATGGCAAAAATCAATGAATATTGTAAATGCACAAACAGTAATATCTCCACATTGCAAGGTGCAATTCTGAAATTTTTTGCTTTTTCCTGTTAATCTTAGCATGATAAAGAAGATTCAAAGAGAGTGAGATGCCAGCTCCTTTCATTCAGTCAGTAGCTTCAAACATTTCTGGTATATGAAAAACATGTTTTTCAATGGCAAAAATCAATGAATATTGTAAATGCACAAACAGTAATATCTCCACATTGCAAGGTGCAATTCTGAAATTTTTTGCTTTTTCCTGCTAATCCTAGCATGATAAAGAAGATTCAAAGAGAGTGAGATGCCAGCTCCTTTCATTCAGTCAGTAGCTTCAAACATTTCTGGTATATGAAAAACATGTTTTTCAATGGCAAAAATCAATGAATATTGTAAATGCACAAACAGTAATATCTCCACATTGCACGGTGCAATTCTGAAATTTTTAGCTTTTTCCTGTTAATCCTAGCATGATAAAGAAGATTCAAAGAGAGTGAGATGCCAGCTCCTTTCATTCAGTCAGTAGCTTCAAACATTTCTGGTATATGAAAAACATGTTTTTCAATGGCAAAAATCAATGAATATTGTAAATGCACAAACAGTAATATCTCCACATTGCAAGGTGCAATTCTGAAATTTTTTGCTTTTTCCTGTTAATCCTAGCATGATAAAGAAGATTCAAAGAGAGTGAGATGCCAGCTCCTTTCATTCAGTCAGTAGCTTCAAACATTTCTGGTATATGAAAAACATGTTTTTCAATGGCAAAAATCAATGAATATTGTAAATGCACAAACAGTAATATCTCCACATTGCACGGTGCAATTCTGAAATTTTTAGCTTTTTCCTGTTAATCCTAGCATGATAAAGAAGATTCAAAGAGAGTGAGATGCCAGCTCCTTTCATTCAGTCAGTAGCTTCAAACATTTCTGGTATATGAAAAACATGTTTTTCAATGGCAAAAATCAATGAATATTGTAAATGCACAAACAGTAATATCTCCACATTGCAAGGTGCAATTCTGAAATTTTTTGCTTTTTCCTGTTAATCCTAGCATGATAAAGAAGATTCAAAGAGAGTGAGATGCCAGCTCCTTTCATTCAGTCAGTAGCTTCAAACATTTCTGGTATATGAAAAACATGTTTTTCAATGGCAAAAATCAATGAATATTGTAAATGCACAAACAGTAATATCTCCACATTGCAAGGTGCAATTCTGAAATTTTTTGCTTTTTCCTGCTAATCCTAGCATGATAAAGAAGATTCAAAGAGAGTGAGATGCCAGCTCCTTTCATTCAGTCAGTAGCTTCAAACATTTCTGGTATATGAAAAACATGTTTTTCAATGGCAAAAATCAATGAATATTGTAAATGCACAAACAGTAATATCTCCACATTGCACGGTGCAATTCTGAAATTTTTAGCTTTTTCCTGTTAATCCTAGCATGATAAAGAAGATTCAAAGAGAGTGAGCTGCCAGCTCCTTTCATTCAGTCAGTAGCTTCAAACATTTCTGGTATATGAAAAACATGTTTTTCAATGGCAAAAATCAATGAATATTGTAAATGCACAAACAGTAATATCTCCACATTGCAAGGTGCAATTCTGAAATTTTTTGCTTTTTCCTGCTAATCCTAGCATGATAAAGAAGATTCAAAGAGAGTGAGATGCCAGCTCCTTTCATTCAGTCAGTAGCTTCAAACATTTCTGGTATATGAAAAACATGTTTTTCAATGGCAAAAATCAATGAATATTGTAAATGCACAAACAGTAATATCTCCACATTGCACGGTGCAATTCTGAAATTTTTAGCTTTTTCCTGTTAATCCTAGCATGATAAAGAAGATTCAAAGAGAGTGAGATGCCAGCTCCTTTCATTCAGTCAGTAGCTTCAAACATTTCTGGTATATGAAAAACATGTTTTTCAATGGCAAAAATCAATGAATATTGTAAATGCACAAACAGTAATATCTCCACATTGCAAGGTGCAATTCTGAAATTTTTTGCTTTTTCCTGTTAATCCTAGCATGATAAAGAAGATTCAAAGAGAGTGAGATGCCAGCTCCTTTCATTCAGTCAGTAGCTTCAAACATTTCTGGTATATGAAAAACATGTTTTTCAATGGCAAAAATCAATGAATATTGTAAATGCACAAACAGTAATATCTCCACATTGCAAGGTGCAATTCTGAAATTTTTTGCTTTTTCCTGCTAATCCTAGCATGATAAAGAAGATTCAAAGAGAGTGAGATGCCAGCTCCTTTCATTCAGTCAGTAGCTTCAAACATTTCTGGTATATGAAAAACATGTTTTTCAATGGCAAAAATCAATGAATATTGTAAATGCACAAACAGTAATATCTCCACATTGCACGGTGCAATTCTGAAATTTTTAGCTTTTTCCTGTTAATCCTAGCATGATAAAGAAGATTCAAAGAGAGTGAGATGCCAGCTCCTTTCATTCAGTCAGTAGCTTCAAACATTTCTGGTATATGAAAAACATGTTTTTCAATGGCAAAAATCAATGAATATTGTAAATGCACAAACAGTAATATCTCCACATTGCACGGTGCAATTCTGAAATTTTTAGCTTTTTCCTGTTAATCCTAGCATGATAAAGAAGATTCAAAGAGAGTGAGATGCCAGCTCCTTTCATTCAGTCAGTAGCTTCAAACATTTCTGGTATATGAAAAACATGTTTTTCAATGGCAAAAATCAATGAATATTGTAAATGCACAAACAGTAATATCTCCACATTGCAAGGTGCAATTCTGAAATTTTTTGCTTTTTCCTGTTAATCCTAGCATGATAAAGAAGATTCAAAGAGAGTGAGATGCCAGCTCCTTTCATTCAGTCAGTAGCTTCAAACATTTCTGGTATATGAAAAACATGTTTTTCAATGGCAAAAATCAATGAATATTGTAAATGCACAAACAGTAATATCTCCACATTGCACGGTGCAATTCTGAAATTTTTAGCTTTTTCCTGTTAATCCTAGCATGATAAAGAAGATTCAAAGAGAGTGAGATGCCAGCTCCTTTCATTCAGTCAGTAGCTTCAAACATTTCTGGTATATGAAAAACATGTTTTTCAATGGCAAAAATCAATGAATATTGTAAATGCACAAACAGTAATATCTCCACATTGCAAGGTGCAATTCTGAAATTTTTTGCTTTTTCCTGTTAATCCTAGCATGATAAAGAAGATTCAAAGAGAGTGAGATGCCAGCTCCTTTCATTCAGTCAGTAGCTTCAAACATTTCTGGTATATGAAAAACATGTTTTTCAATGGCAAAAATCAATGAATATTGTAAATGCACAAACAGTAATATCTCCACATTGCAAGGTGCAATTCTGAAATTTTTTGCTTTTTCCTGCTAATCCTAGCATGATAAAGAAGATTCAAAGAGAGTGAGATGCCAGCTCCTTTCATTCAGTCAGTAGCTTCAAACATTTCTGGTATATGAAAAACATGTTTT
Organism: Phyllobates terribilis; assembly: GCF_046119375.1. Taxonomy (NCBI): domain Eukaryota; kingdom Metazoa; phylum Chordata; class Amphibia; order Anura; family Dendrobatidae; genus Phyllobates; species Phyllobates terribilis. The sequence goes on from NW_027371241.1 coordinate 19,093, forward strand.
TCAATGGCAAAAATCAATGAATATTGTAAATGCACAAACAGTAATATCTCCACATTGCACGGTGCAATTCTGAAATTTTTAGCTTTTTCCTGTTAATCCTAGCATCATAAAGAAGATTCAAAGAGAGTGAGATGCCAGCTCCTTTCATTCAGTCAGTAGCTTCAAACATTTCTGGTATATGAAAAACATGTTTTTCAATGGCAAAAATCAATGAATATTGTAAATGCACAAACAGTAATATCTCCACATTGCAAGGTGCAATTCTGAAATTTTTTGCTTTTTCCTGCTAATCCTAGCATGATAAAGAAGATTCAAAGAGAGTGAGATGCCAGCTCCTTTCATTCAGTCAGTAGCTTCAAACATTTCTGGTATATGAAAAACATGTTTTTCAATGGCAAAAATCAATGAATATTGTAAATGCACAAACAGTAATATCTCCACATTGCACGGTGCAATTCTGAAATTTTTAGCTTTTTCCTGTTAATCCTAGCATGATAAAAAAGATTCAAAGAGAGTGAGATGCCAGCTCCTTTCATTCAGTCAGTAGCTTCAAACATTTCTGGTATATGAAAAACATGTTTTTCAATGGCAAAAATCAATGAATATTGTAAATGCACAAACAGTAATATCTCCACATTGCAAGGTGCAATTCTGAAATTTTTTGCTTTTTCCTGTTAATCCTAGCATGATAAAGAAGATTCAAAGAGAGTGAGATGCCAGCTCCTTTCATTCAGTCAGTAGCTTCAAACATTTCTGGTATATGAAAAACATGTTTTTCAATGGCAAAAATCAATGAATGTTGTAAATGCACAAACAGTAATATCTCCACATTGCAAGGTGCAATTCTGAAATTTTTTGCTTTTTCCTGCTAATCCTAGCATGATAAAGAAGATTCAAAGAGAGTGAGATGCCAGCTCCTTTCATTCAGTCAGTAGCTTCAAACATTTCTGGTATATGAAAAACATGTTTTTCAATGGCAAAAATCAATGAATATTGTAAATGCACAAACAGTAATATCTCCACATTGCACGGTGCAATTCTGAAATTTTTAGCTTTTTCCTGTTAATCCTAGCATGATAAAGAAGATTCAAAGAGAGTGAGATGCCAGCTCCTTTCATTCAGTCAGTAGCTTCAAACATTTCTGGTATATGAAAAACATGTTTTTCAATGGCAAAAATCAATGAATATTGTAAATGCACAAACAGTAATATCTCCACATTGCAAGGTGCAATTCTGAAATTTTTTGCTTTTTCCTGCTAATCCTAGCATGATAAAGAAGATTCAAAGAGAGTGAGATGCCAGCTCCTTTCATTCAGTCAGTAGCTTCAAACATTTCTGGTATATGAAAAACATGTTTTTCAATGGCAAAAATCAATGAATATTGTAAATGCACAAACAGTAATATCTCCACATTGCAAGGTGCAATTCTGAAATTTTTAGCTTTTTCCTGTTAATCCTAGCATGATAAAGAAGATTCAAAGAGAGTGAGATGCCAGCTCCTTTCATTCAGTCAGTAGCTTCAAACATTTCTGGTATATGAAAAACATGTTTTTCAATGGCAAAAATCAATGAATATTGTAAATGCACAAACAGTAATATCTCCACATTGCACGGTGCAATTCTGAAATTTTTAGCTTTTTCCTGTTAATCCTAGCATGATAAAGAAGATTCAAAGAGAGTGAGATGCCAGCTCCTTTCATTCAGTCAGTAGCTTCAAACATTTCTGGTATATGAAAAACATGTTTTTCAATGGCAAAAATCAATGAATATTGTAAATGCACAAACAGTAATATCTCCACATTGCAAGGTGCAATTCTGAAATTTTTTGCTTTTTCCTGTTAATCCTAGCATGATAAAGAAGATTCAAAGAGAGTGAGATGCCAGCTCCTTTCATTCAGTCAGTAGCTTCAAACATTTCTGGTATATGAAAAACATGTTTTTCAATGGCAAAAATCAATGAATATTGTAAATGCACAAACAGTAATATCTCCACATTGCAAGGTGCAATTCTGAAATTTTTTGCTTTTTCCTGCTAATCCTAGCATGATAAAGAAGATTCAAAGAGAGTGAGATGCCAGCTCCTTTCATTCAGTCAGTAGCTTCAAACATTTCTGGTATATGAAAAACATGTTTTTCAATGGCAAAAATCAATGAATATTGTAAATGCACAAACAGTAATATCTCCACATTGCACGGTGCAATTCTGAAATTTTTAGCTTTTTCCTGTTAATCCTAGCATGATAAAGAAGATTCAAAGAGAGTGAGCTGCCAGCTCCTTTCATTCAGTCAGTAGCTTCAAACATTTCTGGTATATGAAAAACATGTTTTTCAATGGCAAAAATCAATGAATATTGTAAATGCACAAACAGTAATATCTCCACATTGCAAGGTGCAATTCTGAAATTTTTGCTTTTTCCTGCTAATCCTAGCATGATAAAGAAGATTCAAAGAGAGTGAGATGCCAGCTCCTTTCATTCAGTCAGTAGCTTCAAACATTTCTGGTATATGAAAAACATGTTTTTCAATGGCAAAAATCAATGAATATTGTAAATGCACAAACAGTAATATCTCCACATTGCACGGTGCAATTCTGAAATTTTTAGCTTTTTCCTGTTAATCCTAGCATGATAAAGAAGATTCAAAGAGAGTGAGATGCCAGCTCCTTTCATTCAGTCAGTAGCTTCAAACATTTCTGGTATATGAAAAACATGTTTTTCAATGGCAAAAATCAATGAATATTGTAAATGCACAAACAGTAATATCTCCACATTGCAAGGTGCAATTCTGAAATTTTTTGCTTTTTCCTGTTAATCCTAGCATGATAAAGAAGATTCAAAGAGAGTGAGATGCCAGCTCCTTTCATTCAGTCAGTAGCTTCAAACATTTCTGGTATATGAAAAACATGTTTTTCAATGGCAAAAATCAATGAATATTGTAAATGCACAAACAGTAATATCTCCACATTGCAAGGTGCAATTCTGAAATTTTTTGCTTTTTCCTGCTAATCCTAGCATGATAAAGAAGATTCAAAGAGAGTGAGATGCCAGCTCCTTTCATTCAGTCAGTAGCTTCAAACATTTCTGGTATATGAAAAACATGTTTTTCAATGGCAAAAATCAATGAATATTGTAAATGCACAAACAGTAATATCTCCACATTGCACGGTGCAATTCTGAAATTTTTAGCTTTTTCCTGTTAATCCTAGCATGATAAAGAAGATTCAAAGAGAGTGAGATGCCAGCTCCTTTCATTCAGTCAGTAGCTTCAAACATTTCTGGTATATGAAAAACATGTTTTTCAATGGCAAAAATCAATGAATATTGTAAATGCACAAACAGTAATATCTCCACATTGCACGGTGCAATTCTGAAATTTTTAGCTTTTTCCTGTTAATCCTAGCATGATAAAGAAGATTCAAAGAGAGTGAGATGCCAGCTCCTTTCATTCAGTCAGTAGCTTCAAACATTTCTGGTATATGAAAAACATGTTTTTCAATGGCAAAAATCAATGAATATTGTAAATGCACAAACAGTAATATCTCCACATTGCAAGGTGCAATTCTGAAATTTTTTGCTTTTTCCTGTTAATCCTAGCATGATAAAGAAGATTCAAAGAGAGTGAGATGCCAGCTCCTTTCATTCAGTCAGTAGCTTCAAACATTTCTGGTATATGAAAAACATGTTTTTCAATGGCAAAAATCAATGAATATTGTAAATGCACAAACAGTAATATCTCCACATTGCACGGTGCAATTCTGAAATTTTTAGCTTTTTCCTGTTAATCCTAGCATGATAAAGAAGATTCAAAGAGAGTGAGATGCCAGCTCCTTTCATTCAGTCAGTAGCTTCAAACATTTCTGGTATATGAAAAACATGTTTTTCAATGGCAAAAATCAATGAATATTGTAAATGCACAAACAGTAATATCTCCACATTGCAAGGTGCAATTCTGAAATTTTTTGCTTTTTCCTGTTAATCCTAGCATGATAAAGAAGATTCAAAGAGAGTGAGATGCCAGCTCCTTTCATTCAGTCAGTAGCTTCAAACATTTCTGGTATATGAAAAACATGTTTTTCAATGGCAAAAATCAATGAATATTGTAAATGCACAAACAGTAATATCTCCACATTGCAAGGTGCAATTCTGAAATTTTTTGCTTTTTCCTGCTAATCCTAGCATGATAAAGAAGATTCAAAGAGAGTGAGATGCCAGCTCCTTTCATTCAGTCAGTAGCTTCAAACATTTCTGGTATATGAAAAACATGTTTTTCAATGGCAAAAATCAATGAATATTGTAAATGCACAAACAGTAATATCTCCACATTGCACGGTGCAATTCTGAAATTTTTAGCTTTTTCCTGTTAATCCTAGCATCATAAAGAAGATTCAAAGAGAGTGAGATGCCAGCTCCTTTCATTCAGTCAGTAGCTTCAAACATTTCTGGTATATGAAAAACATGTTTTTCAATGGCAAAAATCAATGAATATTGTAAATGCACAAACAGTAATATCTCCACATTGCAAGGTGCAATTCTGAAATTTTTTGCTTTTTCCTGCTAATCCTAGCATGATAAAGAAGATTCAAAGAGAGTGAGATGCCAGCTCCTTTCATTCAGTCAGTAGCTTCAAACATTTCTGGTATATGAAAAACATGTTTTTCAATGGCAAAAATCAATGAATATTGTAAATGCACAAACAGTAATATCTCCACATTGCACGGTGCAATTCTGAAATTTTTAGCTTTTTCCTGTTAATCCTAGCATGATAAAAAAGATTCAAAGAGAGTGAGATGCCAGCTCCTTTCATTCAGTCAGTAGCTTCAAACATTTCTGGTATATGAAAAACATGTTTTTCAATGGCAAAAATCAATGAATATTGTAAATGCACAAACAGTAATATCTCCACATTGCAAGGTGCAATTCTGAAATTTTTTGCTTTTTCCTGTTAATCCTAGCATGATAAAGAAGATTCAAAGAGAGTGAGATGCCAGCTCCTTTCATTCAGTCAGTAGCTTCAAACATTTCTGGTATATGAAAAACATGTTTTTCAATGGCAAAAATCAATGAATGTTGTAAATGCACAAACAGTAATATCTCCACATTGCAAGGTGCAATTCTGAAATTTTTTGCTTTTTCCTGCTAATCCTAGCATGATAAAGAAGATTCAAAGAGAGTGAGATGCCAGCTCCTTTCATTCAGTCAGTAGCTTCAAACATTTCTGGTATATGAAAAAACATGTTTTTCAATGGCAAAAATCAATGAATATTGTAAATGCACAAACAGTAATATCTCCACATTGCACGGTGCAATTCTGAAATTTTTAGCTTTTTCCTGTTAATCCTAGCATGATAAAGAAGATTCAAAGAGAGTGAGATGCCAGCTCCTTTCATTCAGTCAGTAGCTTCAAACATTTCTGGTATATGAAAAACATGTTTTTCAATGGCAAAAATCAATGAATATTGTAAATGCACAAACAGTAATATCTCCACATTGCAAGGTGCAATTCTGAAATTTTTTGCTTTTTCCTGCTAATCCTAGCATGATAAAGAAGATTCAAAGAGAGTGAGATGCCAGCTCCTTTCATTCAGTCAGTAGCTTCAAACATTTCTGGTATATGAAAAACATGTTTTTCAATGGCAAAAATCAATGAATATTGTAAATGCACAAACAGTAATATCTCCACATTGCAAGGTGCAATTCTGAAATTTTTAGCTTTTTCCTGTTAATCCTAGCATGATAAAGAAGATTCAAAGAGAGTGAGATGCCAGCTCCTTTCATTCAGTCAGTAGCTTCAAACATTTCTGGTATATGAAAAACATGTTTTTCAATGGCAAAAATCAATGAATATTGTAAATGCACAAACAGTAATATCTCCACATTGCACGGTGCAATTCTGAAATTTTTAGCTTTTTCCTGTTAATCCTAGCATGATAAAGAAGATTCAAAGAGAGTGAGATGCCAGCTCCTTTCATTCAGTCAGTAGCTTCAAACATTTCTGGTATATGAAAAACATGTTTTTCAATGGCAAAAATCAATGAATATTGTAAATGCACAAACAGTAATATCTCCACATTGCAAGGTGCAATTCTGAAATTTTTTGCTTTTTCCTGCTATTCCTAGCATGATAAAGAAGATTCAAAGAGAGTGAGATGCCAGCTCCTTTCATTCAGTCAGTAGCTTCAAACATTTCTGGTATATGAAAAACGTTTTTCAATGGCAAAAATCAATGAATATTGTAAATGCACAAACAGTAATATCTCCACATTGCACGGTGCAATTCTGAAATTTTTAGCTTTTTCCTGTTAATCCTAGCATGATAAAGAAGATTCAAAGAGAGTGAGATGCCAGCTCCTTTCATTCAGTCATTAGCTTCAAACATTTCTGGTATATGAAAAACATGTTTTTCAATGGCAAAAATCAATGAATATTGTAAATGCACAAACAGTAATATCTCCACATTGCACGGTGCAATTCTGAAATTTTTAGCTTTTTCCTGTTAATCCTAGCATGATAAAGAAGATTCAAAGAGAGTGAGATGCCAGCTCCTTTCATTCAGTCAGTAGCTTCAAACATTTCTGGTATATGAAAAACATGTTTTTCAATGGCAAAAATCAATGAATATTGTAAATGCACAAACAGTAATATCTCCACATTGCACGGTGCAATTCTGAAATTTTTAGCTTTTTCCTGTTAATCCTAGCATGATAAAGAAGATTCAAAGAGAGTGAGATGCCAGCTCCTTTCATTCAGTCAGTAGCTTCAAACATTTCTGGTATATGAAAAACATGTTTTTCAATGGCAAAAATCAATGAATATTGTAAATGCACAAACAGTAATATCTCCACATTGCAAGGTGCAATTCTGAAATTTTTTGCTTTTTCCTGTTAATCCTAGCATGATAAAGAAGATTCAAAGAGAGTGAGATGCCAGCTCCTTTCATTCAGTCAGTAGCTTCAAACATTTCTGGTATATGAAAAACATGTTTTTCAATGGCAAAAATCAATGAATATTGTAAATGCACAAACAGTAATATCTCCACATTGCAAGGTGCAATTCTGAAATTTTTAGCTTTTCCCTGTTAATCCTAGCATGATAAAGAAGATTCAAGAGAGTGAGATGCCAGCTCCTTTCATTCAGTCAGTAGCTTCAAACATTTCTGGTATATGAAAAACATGTTTTTCAATGGCAAAAATCAATGAATATTGTAAATGCACAAACAGTAATATCTCCACATTGCACGGTGCAATTCTGAAATTTTTAGCTTTTTCCTGTTAATCCTAGCATGATAAAGAAGATTCAAAGAGAGTGAGATGCCAGCTCCTTTCATTCAGTCAGTAGCTTCAAACATTTCTGGTATATGAAAAACATGTTTTTCAATGGCAAAAATCAATGAATATTGTAAATGCACAAACAGTAATATCTCCACATTGCAAGGTGCAATTCTGAAATTTTTTGCTTTTTCCTGCTAATCCTAGCATGATAAAGAAGATTCAAAGAGAGTGAGATGCCAGCTCCTTTCATTCAGTCAGTAGCTTCAAACATTTCTGGTATATGAAAAACGTTTTTCAATGGCAAAAATCAATGAATATTGTAAATGCACAAACAGTAATATCTCCACATTGCACGGTGCAATTCTGAAATTTTTAGCTTTTTCCTGTTAATCCTAGCATGATAAAGAAGATTCAAAGAGAGTGAGATGCCAGCTCCTTTCATTCAGTCATTAGCTTCAAACATTTCTGGTATATGAAAAACATGTTTTTCAATGGCAAAAATCAATGAATATTGTAAATGCACAAACAGTAATATCTCCACATTGCACGGTGCAATTCTGAAATTTTTAGCTTTTTCCTGTTAATCCTAGCATGATAAAGAAGATTCAAAGAGAGTGAGATGCCAGCTCCTTTCATTCAGTCAGTAGCTTCAAACATTTCTGGTATATGAAAAACATGTTTTTCAATGGCAAAAATCAATGAATATTGTAAATGCACAAACAGTAATATCTCCACATTGCACGGTGCAATTCTGAAATTTTTAGCTTTTTCCTGTTAATCCTAGCATGATAAAGAAGATTCAAAGAGAGTGAGATGCCAGCTCCTTTCATTCAGTCAGTAGCTTCAAACATTTCTGGTATATGAAAAACATGTTTTTCAATGGCAAAAATCAATGAATATTGTAAATGCACAAACAGTAATATCTCCACATTGCAAGGTGCAATTCTGAAATTTTTTGCTTTTTCCTGTTAATCCTAGCATGATAAAGAAGATTCAAAGAGAGTGAGATGCCAGCTCCTTTCATTCAGTCAGTAGCTTCAAACATTTCTGGTATATGAAAAACATGTTTTTCAATGGCAAAAATCAATGAATATTGTAAATGCACAAACAGTAATATCTCCACATTGCACGGTGCAATTCTGAAATTTTTAGCTTTTTCCTGTTAATCCTAGCATGATAAAGAAGATTCAAAGAGAGTGAGATGCCAGCTCCTTTCATTCAGTCAGTAGCTTCAAACATTTCTGGTATATGAAAAACGTGTTTTTCAATGGCAAAAATCAATGAATATTGTAAATGCACAAACAGTAATATCTCCACATTGCAAGGTGCAATTCTGAAATTTTTTGCTTTTTCCTGCTAATCCTAGCATGATAAAGAAGATTCAAAGAGAGTGAGATGCCAGCTCCTTTCATTCAGTCAGTAGCTTCAAACATTTCTGGTATATGAAAAACATGTTTTTCAATGGCAAAAATCAATGAATATTGTAAATGCACAAACAGTAATATCTCCACATTGCAAGGTGCAATTCTGAAATTTTTTGCTTTTTCCTGCTAATCCTAGCATGATAAAGAAGATTCAAAGAGAGTGAGATGCCAGCTCCTTTCATTCAGTCAGTAGCTTCAAACATTTCTGGTATATGAAAAACATGTTTTTCAATGGCAAAAATCAATGAATATTGTAAATGCACAAACAGTAATATCTCCACATTGCACGGTGCAATTCTGAAATTTTTGCTTTTTCCTGTTAATCCTAGCATGATAAAGAAGATTCAAAGAGAGTGAGATGCCAGCTCCTTTCATTCAGTCAGTAGCTTCAAACATTTCTGGTATATGAAAAACATGTTTTTCAATGGCAAAAATCAATGAATATTGTAAATGCACAAACTAATATCTCCACATTGCAAGGTGCAATTCTGAAATTTTTTGCTTTTTCCTGCTAATCCTAGCATGATAAAGAAGATTCAAAGAGAGTGAGATGCCAGCTCCTTTCATTCAGTCAGTAGCTTCAAACATTTCTGGTATATGAAAAACATGTTTTTCAATGGCAAAAATCAATGAATATTGTAAATGCACAAACAGTAATATCTCCACATTGCACGGTGCAATTCTGAAATTTTTAGCTTTTTCCTGTTAATCCTAGCATGATAAAGAAGATTCAAAGAGAGTGAGATGCCAGCTCCTTTCATTCAGTCAGTAGCTTCAAACATTTCTGGTATATGAAAAACATGTTTTTCAATGGCAAAAATCAATGAATATTGTAAATGCACAAACAGTAATATCTCCACATTGCAAGGTGCAATTCTGAAATTTTTTGCTTTTTCCTGCTAATCCTAGCATGATAAAGAAGATTCAAAGAGAGTGAGATGCCAGCTCCTTTCATTCAGTCAGTAGCTTCAAACATTTCTGGTATATGAAAAACATGTTTTTCAATGGCAAAAATCAATGAATATTGTAAATGCACAAACAGTAATATCTCCACATTGCAAGGTGCAATTCTGAAATTTTTTGCTTTTTCCTGTTAATCCTAGCATGATAAAGAAGATTCAAAGAGAGTGAGATGCCAGCTCCTTTCATTCAGTCAGTAGCTTCAAACATTTCTGGTATATGAAAAACATGTTTTTCAATGGCAAAAATCAATGAATATTGTAAATGCACAAACAGTAATATCTCCACATTGCAAGGTGCAATTCTGAAATTTTTTGCTTTTTCCTGTTAATCCTAGCATGATAAAGAAGATTCAAAGAGAGTGAGATGCCAGCTCCTTTCATTCAGTCAGTAGCTTCAAACATTTCTGGTATATGAAAAACATGTTTTCAATGGCAAAAATCAATGAATATTGTAAATGCACAAACAGTAATATCTCCACATTGCAAGGTGCAATTCTGAAATTTTTTGCTTTTTCCTGCTAATCCTAGCATGAT
>NW_027371242.1:0-29278 GCF_046119375.1 Phyllobates terribilis
TAGCATGATAAAGAAGATTCAAAGAGAGTGAGATGCCAGCTCCTTTCATTCAGTCAGTAGCTTCAAACATTTCTGGTATATGAAAAACATGTTTTTCAATGGCAAAAATCAATGAATATTGTAAATGCACAAACAGTAATATCTCCACATTGCACGGTGCAATTCTGAAATTTTTAGCTTTTTCCTGTTAATCCTAGCATGATAAAGAAGATTCAAAGAGAGTGAGATGCCAGCTCCTTTCATTCAGTCAGTAGCTTCAAACATTTCTGGTATATGAAAAACATATTTTTCAATGGCAAAAATCAATGAATATTGTAAATGCACAAACAGTAATATCTCCGCATTGCAAGGTGCAATTCTGAAATTTTTTGCTTTTTCCTGCTAATCCTAGCATGATAAAGAAGATTCAAAGAGAGTGAGATGCCAGCTCCTTTCATTCAGTCAGTAGCTTCAAACATTTCTGGTATATGAAAAACATGTTTTTCAATGGCAAAATCAATGAATATTGTAAAAGCACAAACAGTAATATCTCCACATTGCACGGTGCAATTCTGAAATTTTTAGCTTTTTCCTGTTAATCCTAGCATGATAAAGAAGATTCAAAGAGAGTGAGATGCCAGCTCCTTTCATTCAGTCAGTAGCTTCAAACATTTCTGGTATATGAAAAACATGTTTTTCAATGGCAAAAATCAATGAATATTGTAAATGCACAAACAGTAATATCTCCACATTGCAAGGTGCAATTCTGAAATTTTTTGCTTTTTCCTGCTAATCCTAGCATGATAAAGAAGATTCAAAGAGAGTGAGATGCCAGCTCCTTTCATTCAGTCAGTAGCTTCAAACATTTCTGGTATATGAAAAACATGTTTTTCAATGGCAAAAATCAATGAATATTGTAAATGCACAAACAGTAATATCTCCACATTGCAAGGTGCAATTCTGAAATTTTTTGCTTTTTCCTGCTAATCCTAGCATGATAAAGAAGATTCAAAGAGAGTGAGATGCCAGCTCCTTTCATTCAGTCAGTAGCTTCAAACATTTCTGGTATATGAAAAACGTTTTTCAATGGCAAAAATCAATGAATATTGTAAATGCACAAACAGTAATATCTCCACATTGCACGGTGCAATTCTGAAATTTTTAGCTTTTCCTGTTAATCCTAGCATGATAAAGAAGATTCAAAGAGAGTGAGATGCCAGCTCCTTTCATTCAGTCAGTAGCTTCAAACATTTCTGGTATATGAAAAACATGTTTTTCAATGGCAAAAATCAATGAATATTGTAAATGCACAAACAGTAATATCTCCACATTGCACGGTGCAATTCTGAAATTTTTAGCTTTTTCCTGTTAATCCTAGCATGATAAAGAAGATTCAAAGAGAGTGAGATGCCAGCTCCTTTCATTCAGTCAGTAGCTTCAAACATTTCTGGTATATGAAAAACGTTTTTCAATGGCAAAAATCAATGAATATTGTAAATGCACAAACAGTAATATCTCCACATTGCAAGTGCAATTCTGAAATTTTTTGCTTTTTCCTGTTAATCCTAGCATGATAAAGAAGATTCAAAGAGAGTGAGATGCCAGCTCCTTTCATTCAGTCAGTAGCTTCAAACATTTCTGGTATATGAAAAACATGTTTTTCAATGGCAAAAATCAATGAATATTGTAAATGCACAAACAGTAATATCTCCGCATTGCAAGGTGCAATTCTGAAATTTTTTGCTTTTTCCTGCTAATCCTAGCATGATAAAGAAGATTCAAAGAGAGTGAGATGCCAGCTCCTTTCATTCAGTCAGTAGCTTCAAACATTTCTGGTATATGAAAAACATGTTTTTCAATGGCAAAAATCAATGAATATTGTAAAAGCACAAACAGTAATATCTCCACATTGCACGGTGCAATTCTGAAATTTTTAGCTTTTTCCTGTTAATCCTAGCATGATAAAGAAGATTCAAAGAGAGTGAGATGCCAGCTCCTTTCATTCAGTCAGTAGCTTCAAACATTTCTGGTATATGAAAAACATGTTTTTCAATGGCAAAAATCAATGAATATTGTAAATGCACAAACAGTAATATCTCCGCATTGCAAGGTGCAATTCTGAAATTTTTTGCTTTTTCCTGCTAATCCTAGCATGATAAAGAAGATTCAAAGAGAGTGAGATGCCAGCTCCTTTCATTCAGTCAGTAGCTTCAAACATTTCTGGTATATGAAAAACATGTTTTTCAATGGCAAAAATCAATGAATATTGTAAATGCACAAACAGTAATATCTCCACATTGCAAGGTGCAATTCTGAAATTTTTTGCTTTTTCCTGCTAATCCTAGCATGATAAAGAAGATTCAAAGAGTGAGATGCCAGCTCCTTTCATTCAGTCAGTAGCTTCAAACATTTCTGGTATATGAAAAACGTTTTTCAATGGCAAAAATCAATGAATATTGTAAATGCACAAACAGTAATATCTCCACATTGCAAGGTGCAATTCTGAAATTTTTTGCTTTTTCCTGTTAATCCTAGCATGATAAAGAAGATTCAAAGAGAGTGAGATGCCAGCTCCTTTCATTCAGTCAGTAGCTTCAAACATTTCTGGTATATGAAAAACATGTTTTTCAATGGCAAAAATCAATGAATATTGTAAATGCACAAACAGTAATATCTCCACATTGCACGGTGCAATTCTGAAATTTTTAGCTTTTTCCTGTTAATCCCAGCATGATGAAGATTCAAAGAGAGTGAGATGCCAGCTCCTTTCATTCAGTCAGTAGCTTCAAACATTTCTGGTATATGAAAAACATGTTTTTCAATGGCAAAAATCAATGAATATTGTAAATGCACAAACAGTAATATCTCCACATTGCAAGGTGCAATTCTGAAATTTTTAGCTTTTTCCTGTTAATCCTAGCATGATAAAGAAGATTCAAAGAGAGTGAGATGCCAGCTCCTTTCATTCAATCAGTAGCTTCAAACATTTCTGGTATATGAAAAACATGTTTTTCAATGGCAAAAATCAATGAATATTGTAAATGCACAAACAGTAATATCTCCGCATTGCAAGGTGCAATTCTGAAATTTTTTGCTTTTTCCTGCTAATCCTAGCATGATAAAGAAGATTCAAAGAGAGTGAGATGCCAGCTCCTTTCATTCAGTCAGTAGCTTCAAACATTTCTGGTATATGAAAAACGTTTTTCAATGGCAAAAATCAATGAATATTGTAAATGCACAAACAGTAATATCTCCACATTGCAAGGTGCAATTCTGAAATTTTTTGCTTTTTCCTGCTAATCCTAGCATGATAAAGAAGATTCAAAGAGAGTGAGATGCCAGCTCCTTTCATTCAGTCAGTAGCTTCAAACATTTCTGGTATATGAAAAACATGTTTTTCAATGGCAAAAATCAATGAATATTGTAAATGCACAAACAGTAATATCTCCACATTGCACGGTGCAATTCTGAAATTTTTAGCTTTTTCCTGTTAATCCTAGCATGATAAAGAAGATTCAAAGAGAGTGAGATGCCAGCTCCTTTCATTCAGTCAGTAGCTTCAAACATTTCTGGTATATGAAAAACATATTTTTCAATGGCAAAAATCAATGAATATTGTAAATGCACAAACAGTAATATCTCCGCATTGCAAGGTGCAATTCTGAAATTTTTTGCTTTTTCCTGCTAATCCTAGCATGATAAAGAAGATTCAAAGAGAGTGAGATGCCAGCTCCTTTCATTCAGTCAGTAGCTTCAAACATTTCTGGTATATGAAAAACATGTTTTTCAATGGCAAAAATCAATGAATATTGTAAAAGCACAAACAGTAATATCTCCACATTGCACGGTGCAATTCTGAAATTTTTAGCTTTTTCCTGTTAATCCTAGCATGATAAAGAAGATTCAAAGAGAGTGAGATGCCAGCTCCTTTCATTCAGTCAGTAGCTTCAAACATTTCTGGTATATGAAAAACATGTTTTTCAATGGCAAAAATCAATGAATATTGTAAATGCACAAACAGTAATATCTCCACATTGCAAGGTGCAATTCTGAAATTTTTTGCTTTTTCCTGCTAATCCTAGCATGATAAAGAAGATTCAAAGAGAGTGAGATGCCAGCTCCTTTCATTCAGTCAGTAGCTTCAAACATTTCTGGTATATGAAAAACATGTTTTTCAATGGCAAAAATCAATGAATATTGTAAATGCACAAACAGTAATATCTCCACATTGCACGGTGCAATTCTGAAATTTTTAGCTTTTTCCTGTTAATCCTAGCATGATAAAGAAGATTCAAAGAGAGTGAGATGCCAGCTCCTTTCATTCAGTCAGTAGCTTCAAACATTTCTGGTATATGAAAAACATATTTTTCAATGGCAAAAATCAATGAATATTGTAAATGCACAAACAGTAATATCTTCGCATTGCAAGGTGCAATTCTGAAATTTTTTGCTTTTTCCTGCTAATCCTAGCATGATAAAGAAGATTCAAAGAGAGTGAGATGCCAGCTCCTTTCATTCAGTCAGTAGCTTCAAACATTTCTGGTATATGAAAAACATGTTTTTCAATGGCAAAAATCAATGAATATTGTAAAAGCACAAACAGTAATATCTCCACATTGCACGGTGCAATTCTGAAATTTTTAGCTTTTCCTGTTAATCCTAGCATGATAAAGAAGATTCAAAGAGAGTGAGATGCCAGCTCCTTTCATTCAGTCAGTAGCTTCAAACATTTCTGGTATATGAAAAACATGTTTTTCAATGGCAAAAATCAATGAATATTGTAAATGCACAAACAGTAATATCTCCACATTGCAAGGTGCAATTCTGAAATTTTTTGCTTTTTCCTGCTAATCCTAGCATGATAAAGAAGATTCAAAGAGAGTGAGATGCCAGCTCCTTTCATTCAGTCAGTAGCTTCAAACATTTCTGGTATATGAAAAACATGTTTTTCAATGGCAAAAATCAATGAATATTGTAAATGCACAAACAGTAATATCTCCACATTGCAAGGTGCAATTCTGAAATTTTTTGCTTTTTCCTGCTAATCCTAGCATGATAAAGAAGATTCAAAGAGAGTGAGATGCCAGCTCCTTTCATTCAGTCAGTAGCTTCAAACATTTCTGGTATATGAAAACGTTTTTCAATGGCAAAAATCAATGAATATTGTAAATGCACAAACAGTAATATCTCCACATTGCACGGTGCAATTCTGAAATTTTTAGCTTTTTCCTGTTAATCCTAGCATGATAAAGAAGATTCAAAGAGAGTGAGATGCCAGCTCCTTTCATTCAGTCAGTAGCTTCAAACATTTCTGGTATATGAAAAACATGTTTTTCAATGGCAAAAATCAATGAATATTGTAAATGCACAAACAGTAATATCTCCACATTGCACGGTGCAATTCTGAAATTTTTAGCTTTTTCCTGTTAATCCTAGCATGATAAAGAAGATTCAAAGAGAGTGAGATGCCAGCTCCTTTCATTCAGTCAGTAGCTTCAAACATTTCTGGTATATGAAAAACGTTTTTCAATGGCAAAAATCAATGAATATTGTAAATGCACAAACAGTAATATCTCCACATTGCAAGGTGCAATTCTGAAATTTTTTGCTTTTTCCTGTTAATCCTAGCATGATAAAGAAGATTCAAAGAGAGTGAGATGCCAGCTCCTTTCATTCAGTCAGTAGCTTCAAACATTTCTGGTATATGAAAAACATGTTTTTCAATGGCAAAAATCAATGAATATTGTAAATGCACAAACAGTAATATCTCCGCATTGCAAGGTGCAATTCTGAAATTTTTTGCTTTTTCCTGCTAATCCTAGCATGATAAAGAAGATTCAAAGAGAGTGAGATGCCAGCTCCTTTCATTCAGTCAGTAGCTTCAAACATTTCTGGTATATGAAAAACATGTTTTTCAATGGCAAAAATCAATGAATATTGTAAAAGCACAAACAGTAATATCTCCACATTGCACGGTGCAATTCTGAAATTTTTAGCTTTTTCCTGTTAATCCTAGCATGATAAAGAAGATTCAAAGAGAGTGAGATGCCAGCTCCTTTCATTCAGTCAGTAGCTTCAAACATTTCTGGTATATGAAAAACATGTTTTTCAATGGCAAAAATCAATGAATATTGTAAATGCACAAACAGTAATATCTCCGCATTGCAAGGTGCAATTCTGAAATTTTTTGCTTTTTCCTGCTAATCCTAGCATGATAAAGAAGATTCAAAGAGAGTGAGATGCCAGCTCCTTTCATTCAGTCAGTAGCTTCAAACATTTCTGGTATATGAAAAACATGTTTTTCAATGGCAAAAATCAATGAATATTGTAAATGCACAAACAGTAATATCTCCACATTGCAAGGTGCAATTCTGAAATTTTTTGCTTTTTCCTGCTAATCCTAGCATGATAAAGAAGATTCAAAGAGTGAGATGCCAGCTCCTTTCATTCAGTCAGTAGCTTCAAACATTTCTGGTATATGAAAAACGTTTTTCAATGGCAAAAATCAATGAATATTGTAAATGCACAAACAGTAATATCTCCACATTGCAAGGTGCAATTCTGAAATTTTTTGCTTTTTCCTGTTAATCCTAGCATGATAAAGAAGATTCAAAGAGAGTGAGATGCCAGCTCCTTTCATTCAGTCAGTAGCTTCAAACATTTCTGGTATATGAAAAACATGTTTTTCAATGGCAAAAATCAATGAATATTGTAAATGCACAAACAGTAATATCTCCACATTGCACGGTGCAATTCTGAAATTTTTAGCTTTTTCCTGTTAATCCCAGCATGATGAAGATTCAAAGAGAGTGAGATGCCAGCTCCTTTCATTCAGTCAGTAGCTTCAAACATTTCTGGTATATGAAAAACATGTTTTTCAATGGCAAAAATCAATGAATATTGTAAATGCACAAACAGTAATATCTCCACATTGCAAGGTGCAATTCTGAAATTTTTAGCTTTTTCCTGTTAATCCTAGCATGATAAAGAAGATTCAAAGAGAGTGAGATGCCAGCTCCTTTCATTCAATCAGTAGCTTCAAACATTTCTGGTATATGAAAAACATGTTTTTCAATGGCAAAAATCAATGAATATTGTAAATGCACAAACAGTAATATCTCCGCATTGCAAGGTGCAATTCTGAAATTTTTTGCTTTTTCCTGCTAATCCTAGCATGATAAAGAAGATTCAAAGAGAGTGAGATGCCAGCTCCTTTCATTCAGTCAGTAGCTTCAAACATTTCTGGTATATGAAAAACGTTTTTCAATGGCAAAAATCAATGAATATTGTAAATGCACAAACAGTAATATCTCCACATTGCAAGGTGCAATTCTGAAATTTTTTGCTTTTTCCTGTTAATCCTAGCATGATAAAGAAGATTCAAAGAGAGTGAGATGCCAGCTCCTTTCATTCAGTCAGTAGCTTCAAACATTTCTGGTATATGAAAAACATGTTTTTCAATGGCAAAAATCAATGAATATTGTAAATGCACAAACAGTAATATCTCCACATTGCAAGGTGCAATTCTGAAATTTTTTGCTTTTTCCTGCTAATCCTAGCATGATAAAGAAGATTCAAAGAGAGTGAGATGCCAGCTCCTTTCATTCAGTCAGTAGCTTCAAACATTTCTGGTATATGAAAAACATGTTTTTCAATGGCAAAAATCAATGAATATTGTAAATGCACAAACAGTAATATCTCCACATTGCACGGTGCAATTCTGAAATTTTTAGCTTTTTCCTGTTAATCCTAGCATGATAAAGAAGATTCAAAGAGAGTGAGATGCCAGCTCCTTTCATTCAGTCAGTAGCTTCAAACATTTCTGGTATATGAAAAACGTTTTTCAATGGCAAAAATCAATGAATATTGTAAATGCACAAACAGTAATATCTCCACATTGCAAGGTGCAATTCTGAAATTTTTTGCTTTTTCCTGTTAATCCTAGCATGATAAAGAAGATTCAAAGAGAGTGAGATGCCAGCTCCTTTCATTCAGTCAGTAGCTTCAAACATTTCTGGTATATGAAAAACATGTTTTTCAATGGCAAAAATCAATGAATATTGTAAATGCACAAACAGTAATATCTCCACATTGCACGGTGCAATTCTGAAATTTTTAGCTTTTTCCTGTTAATCCCAGCATGATGAAGATTCAAAGAGAGTGAGATGCCAGCTCCTTTCATTCAGTCAGTAGCTTCAAACATTTCTGGTATATGAAAAACATGTTTTTCAATGGCAAAAATCAATGAATATTGTAAATGCACAAACAGTAATATCTCCACATTGCAAGGTGCAATTCTGAAATTTTTAGCTTTTTCCTGTTAATCCTAGCATGATAAAGAAGATTCAAAGAGAGTGAGATGCCAGCTCCTTTCATTCAATCAGTAGCTTCAAACATTTCTGGTATATGAAAAACATGTTTTTCAATGGCAAAAATCAATGAATATTGTAAATGCACAAACAGTAATATCTCCGCATTGCAAGGTGCAATTCTGAAATTTTTTGCTTTTTCCTGCTAATCCTAGCATGATAAAGAAGATTCAAAGAGAGTGAGATGCCAGCTCCTTTCATTCAGTCAGTAGCTTCAAACATTTCTGGTATATGAAAAACATGTTTTTCAATGGCAAAAATCAATGAATATTGTAAATGCACAAACAGTAATATCTCCACATTGCACGGTGCAATTCTGAAATTTTTAGCTTTTTCCTACTAATCCTAGCATGATAAAGATTCAAAGAGAGTGAGATGCCAGCTCCTTTCATTCAGTCAGTAGCTTCAAACATTTCTGGTATATGAAAAACATGTTTTTCAATGGCAAAAATCAATGAATATTGTAAATGCACAAACAGTAATATCTCCACATTGCAAGGTGCAATTCTGAAATTTTTTGCTTTTTCCTGCTAATCCTAGCATGATAAAGAAGATTCAAAGAGTGAGATGCCAGCTCCTTTCATTCAGTCAGTAGCTTCAAACATTTCTGGTATATGAAAAACATGTTTTTCAATGGCAAAAATCAATGAATATTGTAAATGCACAAACAGTAATATCTCCACATTGCACGGTGCAATTCTGAAATTTTTAGCTTTTTCCTGTTAATCCTAGCATGATAAAGAAGATTCAAAGAGAGTGAGATGCCAGCTCCTTTCATTCAGTCAGTAGCTTCAAACATTTCTGGTATATGAAAAACATGTTTTTCAATGGCAAAAATCAATGAATATTGTAAATGCACAAACAGTAATATCTCCGCATTGCAAGGTGCAATTCTGAAATTTTTTGCTTTTTCCTGCTAATCCTAGCATGATAAAGAAGATTCAAAGAGAGTGAGATGCCAGCTCCTTTCATTCAGTCAGTAGCTTCAAACATTTCTGGTATATGAAAAACATGTTTTTCAATGGCAAAAATCAATGAATATTGTAAAAGCACAAACAGTAATATCTCCACATTGCACGGTGCAATTCTGAAATTTTTTGCTTTTTCCTGCTAATCCTAGCATGATAAAGAAGATTCAAAGAGAGTGAGATGCCAGCTCCTTTCATTCAGTCAGTAGCTTCAAACATTTCTGGTATATGAAAAACATGTTTTTCAATGGCAAAAATCAATGAATATTGTAAATGCACAAACAGTAATATCTCCACATTGCACGGTGCAATTCTGAAATTTTTAGCTTTTTCCTACTAATCCTAGCATGATAAAGAAGATTCAAAGAGAGTGAGATGCCAGCTCCTTTCATTCAGTCAGTAGCTTCAAACATTTCTGGTATATGAAAAACATGTTTTTCAATGGCAAAAATCAATGAATATTGTAAATGCACAAACAGTAATATCTCCACATTGCAAGGTGCAATTCTGAAATTTTTTGCTTTTTCCTGCTAATCCTAGCATGATAAAGAAGATTCAAAGAGTGAGATGCCAGCTCCTTTCATTCAGTCAGTAGCTTCAAACATTTCTGGTATATGAAAAACATGTTTTTCAATGGCAAAAATCAATGAATATTGTAAATGCACAAACAGTAATATCTCCACATTGCACGGTGCAATTCTGAAATTTTTAGCTTTTTCCTGTTAATCCTAGCATGATAAAGAAGATTCAAAGAGAGTGAGATGCCAGCTCCTTTCATTCAGTCAGTAGCTTCAAACATTTCTGGTATATGAAAAACATGTTTTTCAATGGCAAAAATCAATGAATATTGTAAATGCACAAACAGTAATATCTCCGCATTGCAAGGTGCAATTCTGAAATTTTTTGCTTTTTCCTGCTAATCCTAGCATGATAAAGAAGATTCAAAGAGAGTGAGATGCCAGCTCCTTTCATTCAGTCAGTAGCTTCAAACATTTCTGGTATATGAAAAACATGTTTTTCAATGGCAAAAATCAATGAATATTGTAAAAGCACAAACAGTAATATCTCCACATTGCACGGTGCAATTCTGAAATTTTTAGCTTTTTCCTGTTAATCCTAGCATGATAAAGAAGATTCAAAGAGAGTGAGATGCCAGCTCCTTTCATTCAGTCAGTAGCTTCAAACATTTCTGGTATATGAAAAACATGTTTTTCAATGGCAAAAATCAATGAATATTGTAAATGCACAAACAGTAATATCTCCACATTGCAAGGTGCAATTCTGAAATTTTTTGCTTTTTCCTGCTAATCCTAGCATGATAAAGAAGATTCAAAGAGAGTGAGATGCCAGCTCCTTTCATTCAGTCAGTAGCTTCAAACATTTCTGGTATATGAAAAACATGTTTTTCAATGGCAAAAATCAATGAATATTGTAAATGCACAAACAGTAATATCTCCACATTGCACGGTGCAATTCTGAAATTTTTAGCTTTTTCCTGTTAATCCTAGCATGATAAAGAAGATTCAAAGAGAGTGAGATGCCAGCTCCTTTCATTCAGTCAGTAGCTTCAAACATTTCTGGTATATGAAAAACGTTTTTCAATGGCAAAAATCAATGAATATTGTAAATGCACAAACAGTAATATCTCCACATTGCACGGTGCAATTCTGAAATTTTTTGCTTTTTCCTGCTAATCCTAGCATGATAAAGAAGATTCAAAGAGAGTGAGATGCCAGCTCCTTTCATTCAGTCAGTAGCTTCAAACATTTCTGGTATATGAAAAACATGTTTTTCAATGGCAAAAATCAATGAATATTGTAAATGCACAAACAGTAATATCTCCACATTGCACGGTGCAATTCTGAAATTTTTAGCTTTTTCCTGTTAATCCTAGCATGATAAAGAAGATTCAAAGAGAGTGAGATGCCAGCTCCTTTCATTCAGTCAGTAGCTTCAAACATTTCTGGTATATGAAAAACGTTTTTCAATGGCAAAAATCAATGAATATTGTAAATGCACAAACAGTAATATCTCCACATTGCACGGTGCAATTCTGAAATTTTTAGCTTTTTCCTGTTAATCCTAGCATGATAAAGAAGATTCAAAGAGAGTGAGATGCCAGCTCCTTTCATTCAGTCAGTAGCTTCAAACATTTCTGGTATATAAAAAACATGTTTTTCAATGGCAAAAATCAATGAATATTGTAAATGCACAAACAGTAATATCTCCACATTGCACGGTGCAATTCTGAAATTTTTAGCTTTTTCCTGTTAATCCTAGCATGATAAAGAAGATTCAAAGAGAGTGAGATGCCAGCTCCTTTCATTCAGTCAGTAGCTTCAAACATTTCTGGTATATGAAAAACATGTTTTTCAATGGCAAAAATCAATGAATATTGTAAATGCACAAACAGTAATATCTCCACATTGCAAGGTGCAATTCTGAAATTTTTTGCTTTTTCCTGCTAATCCTAGCATGATAAAGAAGATTCAAAGAGAGTGAGATGCCAGCTCCTTTCATTCAGTCAGTAGCTTCAAACATTTCTGGTATATGAAAAACATGTTTTTCAATGGCAAAAATCAATGAATATTGTAAATGCACAAACAGTAATATCTCCACATTGCAAGGTGCAATTCTGAAATTTTTTGCTTTTTCCTGCTAATCCTAGCATGATAAAGAAGATTCAAAGAGAGTGAGATGCCAGCTCCTTTCATTCAGTCAGTAGCTTCAAACATTTCTGGTATATGAAAAACGTTTTTCAATGGCAAAAATCAATGAATATTGTAAATGCACAAACAGTAATATCTCCACATTGCACGGTGCAATTCTGAAATTTTTAGCTTTTTCCTGTTAATCCTAGCATGATAAAGAAGATTCAAAGAGAGTGAGATGCCAGCTCCTTTCATTCAGTCAGTAGCTTCAAACATTTCTGGTATATGAAAAACATGTTTTTCAATGGCAAAAATCAATGAATATTGTAAATGCACAAACAGTAATATCTCCACATTGCAAGGTGCAATTCTGAAATTTTTTGCTTTTTCCTGCTAATCCTAGCATGATAAAGAAGATTCAAAGAGAGTGAGATGCCAGCTCCTTTCATTCAGTCAGTAGCTTCAAACATTTCTGGTATATGAAAAACATGTTTTTCAATGGCAAAAATCAATGAATATTGTAAATGCACAAACAGTAATATCTCCACATTGCACGGTGCAATTCTGAAATTTTTAGCTTTTTCCTGTTAATCCTAGCATGATAAAGAAGATTCAAAGAGAGTGATGCCAGCTCCTTTCATTCAGTCAGTAGCTTCAAACATTTCTGGTATATGAAAAACGTTTTTCAATGGCAAAAATCAATGAATATTGTAAATGCACAAACAGTAATATCTCCACATTGCAAGGTGCAATTCTGAAATTTTTTGCTTTTTCCTGTTAATCCTAGCATGATAAAGAAGATTCAAAGAGAGTGAGATGCCAGCTCCTTTCATTCAGTCAGTAGCTTCAAACATTTCTGGTATATGAAAAACATGTTTTTCAATGGCAAAAATCAATGAATATTGTAAATGCACAAACAGTAATATCTCCGCATTGCAAGGTGCAATTCTGAAATTTTTTGCTTTTTCCTGCTAATCCTAGCATGATAAAGAAGATTCAAAGAGAGTGAGATGCCAGCTCCTTTCATTCAGTCAGTAGCTTCAAACATTTCTGGTATATGAAAAACATGTTTTTCAATGGCAAAAATCAATGAATATTGTAAAAGCACAAACAGTAATATCTCCACATTGCACGGTGCAATTCTGAAATTTTTAGCTTTTTCCTGTTAATCCTAGCATGATAAAGAAGATTCAAAGAGAGTGAGATGCCAGCTCCTTTCATTCAGTCAGTAGCTTCAAACATTTCTGGTATATGAAAAACATGTTTTTCAATGGCAAAAATCAATGAATATTGTAAATGCACAAACAGTAATATCTCCACATTGCAAGGTGCAATTCTGAAATTTTTTGCTTTTTCCTGCTAATCCTAGCATGATAAAGAAGATTCAAAGAGAGTGAGATGCCAGCTCCTTTCATTCAGTCAGTAGCTTCAAACATTTCTGGTATATGAAAAACATGTTTTTCAATGGCAAAAATCAATGAATATTGTAAATGCACAAACAGTAATATCTCCACATTGCACGGTGCAATTCTGAAATTTTTAGCTTTTTCCTGTTAATCCTAGCATGATAAAGAAGATTCAAAGAGAGTGAGATGCCAGCTCCTTTCATTCAGTCAGTAGCTTCAAACATTTCTGGTATATGAAAAACGTTTTTCAATGGCAAAAATCAATGAATATTGTAAATGCACAAACAGTAATATCTCCACATTGCAAGGTGCAATTCTGAAATTTTTTGCTTTTTCCTGTTAATCCTAGCATGATAAAGAAGATTCAAAGAGAGTGAGATGCCAGCTCCTTTCATTCAGTCAGTAGCTTCAAACATTTCTGGTATATGAAAAACATGTTTTTCAATGGCAAAAATCAATGAATATTGTAAATGCACAAACAGTAATATCTCCACATTGCACGGTGCAATTCTGAAATTTTTAGCTTTTTCCTGTTAATCCTAGCATGATAAAGAAGATTCAAAGAGAGTGAGATGCCAGCTCCTTTCATTCAGTCAGTAGCTTCAAACATTTCTGGTATATGAAAAACATGTTTTTCAATGGCAAAAATCAATGAATATTGTAAATGCACAAACAGTAATATCTCCACATTGCAAGGTGCAATTCTGAAATTTTTAGCTTTTTCCTGTTAATCCTAGCATGATAAAGAAGATTCAAAGAGAGTGAGATGCCAGCTCCTTTCATTCAATCAGTAGCTTCAAACATTTCTGGTATATGAAAAACATGTTTTTCAATGGCAAAAATCAATGAATATTGTAAATGCACAAACAGTAATATCTCCGCATTGCAAGGTGCAATTCTGAAATTTTTTGCTTTTTCCTGCTAATCCTAGCATGATAAAGAAGATTCAAAGAGAGTGAGATGCCAGCTCCTTTCATTCAGTCAGTAGCTTCAAACATTTCTGGTATATGAAAAACATGTTTTTCAATGGCAAAAATCAATGAATATTGTAAATGCACAAACTAATATCTCCACATTGCACGGTGCAATTCTGAAATTTTTAGCTTTTTCCTACTAATCCTAGCATGATAAAGAAGATTCAAAGAGAGTGAGATGCCAGCTCCTTTCATTCAGTCAGTAGCTTCAAACATTTCTGGTATATGAAAAACATGTTTTTCAATGGCAAAAATCAATGAATATTGTAAATGCACAAACAGTAATATCTCCACATTGCAAGGTGCAATTCTGAAATTTTTTGCTTTTTCCTGCTAATCCTAGCATGATAAAGAAGATTCAAAGAGAGTGAGATGCCAGCTCCTTTCATTCAGTCAGTAGCTTCAAACATTTCTGGTATATGAAAAACGTTTTTCAATGGCAAAAATCAATGAATATTGTAAATGCACAAACAGTAATATCTCCACATTGCACGGTGCAATTCTGAAATTTTTAGCTTTTTCCTGTTAATCCTAGCATGATAAAGAAGATTCAAAGAGAGTGAGATGCCAGCTCCTTTCATTCAGTCAGTAGCTTCAAACATTTCTGGTATATGAAAAACATGTTTTTCAATGGCAAAAATCAATGAATATTGTAAATGCACAAACAGTAATATCTCCACATTGCAAGGTGCAATTCTGAAATTTTTTGCTTTTTCCTGCTAATCCTAGCATGATAAAGAAGATTCAAAGAGAGTGAGATGCCAGCTCCTTTCATTCAGTCAGTAGCTTCAAACATTTCTGGTATATGAAAAACATGTTTTTCAATGGCAAAAATCAATGAATATTGTAAATGCACAAACAGTAATATCTCCACATTGCACGGTGCAATTCTGAAATTTTTAGCTTTTTCCTGTTAATCCTAGCATGATAAAGAAGATTCAAAGAGAGTGAGATGCCAGCTCCTTTCATTCAGTCAGTAGCTTCAAACATTTCTGGTATATGAAAAACGTTTTTCAATGGCAAAAATCAATGAATATTGTAAATGCACAAACAGTAATATCTCCACATTGCAAGGTGCAATTCTGAAATTTTTTGCTTTTTCCTGTTAATCCTAGCATGATAAAGAAGATTCAAAGAGAGTGAGATGCCAGCTCCTTTCATTCAGTCAGTAGCTTCAAACATTTCTGGTATATGAAAAACATGTTTTTCAATGGCAAAAATCAATGAATATTGTAAATGCACAAACAGTAATATCTCCGCATTGCAAGGTGCAATTCTGAAATTTTTTGCTTTTTCCTGCTAATCCTAGCATGATAAAGAAGATTCAAAGAGAGTGAGATGCCAGCTCCTTTCATTCAGTCAGTAGCTTCAAACATTTCTGGTATATGAAAAACATGTTTTTCAATGGCAAAAATCAATGAATATTGTAAAAGCACAAACAGTAATATCTCCACATTGCACGGTGCAATTCTGAAATTTTTAGCTTTTTCCTGTTAATCCTAGCATGATAAAGAAGATTCAAAGAGAGTGAGATGCCAGCTCCTTTCATTCAGTCAGTAGCTTCAAACATTTCTGGTATATGAAAAACATGTTTTTCAATGGCAAAAATCAATGAATATTGTAAATGCACAAACAGTAATATCTCCGCATTGCAAGGTGCAATTCTGAAATTTTTTGCTTTTTCCTGCTAATCCTAGCATGATAAAGAAGATTCAAAGAGAGTGAGATGCCAGCTCCTTTCATTCAGTCAGTAGCTTCAAACATTTCTGGTATATGAAAAACATGTTTTTCAATGGCAAAAATCAATGAATATTGTAAATGCACAAACAGTAATATCTCCACATTGCAAGGTGCAATTCTGAAATTTTTTGCTTTTTCCTGCTAATCCTAGCATGATAAAGAAGATTCAAAGAGAGTGAGATGCCAGCTCCTTTCATTCAGTCAGTAGCTTCAAACATTTCTGGTATATGAAAAACATGTTTTTCAATGGCAAAAATCAATGAATATTGTAAATGCACAAACAGTAATATCTCCACATTGCACGGTGCAATTCTGAAATTTTTAGCTTTTTCCTGTTAATCCTAGCATGATAAAGAAGATTCAAAGAGAGTGAGATGCCAGCTCCTTTCATTCAGTCAGTAGCTTCAAACATTTCTGGTATATGAAAAACGTTTTTCAATGGCAAAAATCAATGAATATTGTAAATGCACAAACAGTAATATCTCCACATTGCAAGGTGCAATTCTGAAATTTTTTGCTTTTTCCTGTTAATCCTAGCATGATAAAGAAGATTCAAAGAGAGTGAGATGCCAGCTCCTTTCATTCAGTCAGTAGCTTCAAACATTTCTGGTATATGAAAAACATGTTTTTCAATGGCAAAAATCAATGAATATTGTAAATGCACAAACAGTAATATCTCCACATTGCACGGTGCAATTCTGAAATTTTTAGCTTTTTCCTGTTAATCCCAGCATGATGAAGATTCAAAGAGAGTGAGATGCCAGCTCCTTTCATTCAGTCAGTAGCTTCAAACATTTCTGGTATATGAAAAACATGTTTTTCAATGGCAAAAATCAATGAATATTGTAAATGCACAAACAGTAATATCTCCACATTGCAAGGTGCAATTCTGAAATTTTTTGCTTTTTCCTGCTAATCCTAGCATGATAAAGAAGATTCAAAGAGAGTGAGATGCCAGCTCCTTTCATTCAGTCAGTAGCTTCAAACATTTCTGGTATATGAAAAACATGTTTTTCAATGGCAAAAATCAATGAATATTGTAAATGCACAAACAGTAATATCTCCACATTGCACGGTGCAATTCTGAAATTTTTAGCTTTTTCCTGTTAATCCTAGCATGATAAAGAAGATTCAAAGAGAGTGAGATGCCAGCTCCTTTCATTCAGTCAGTAGCTTCAAACATTTCTGGTATATGAAAAACATGTTTTTCAATGGCAAAAATCAATGAATATTGTAAATGCACAAACAGTAATATCTCCACATTGCAAGGTGCAATTCTGAAATTTTTAGCTTTTTCCTGTTAATCCTAGCATGATAAAGAAGATTCAAAGAGAGTGAGATGCCAGCTCCTTTCATTCAATCAGTAGCTTCAAACATTTCTGGTATATGAAAAACATGTTTTTCAATGGCAAAAATCAATGAATATTGTAAATGCACAAACAGTAATATCTCCGCATTGCAAGGTGCAATTCTGAAATTTTTTGCTTTTTCCTGCTAATCCTAGCATGATAAAGAAGATTCAAAGAGAGTGAGATACCAGCTCCTTTCATTCAGTCAGTAGCTTCAAACATTTCTGGTATATGAAAAACATGTTTTTCAATGGCAAAAATCAATGAATATTGTAAATGCACAAACAGTAATATCTCCACATTGCACGGTGCAATTCTGAAATTTTTAGCTTTTTCCTACTAATCCTAGCATGATAAAGAAGATTCAAAGAGAGTGAGATGCCAGCTCCTTTCATTCAGTCAGTAGCTTCAAACATTTCTGGTATATGAAAAACATGTTTTTCAATGGCAAAAATCAATGAATATTGTAAATGCACAAACAGTAATATCTCCACATTGCAAGGTGCAATTCTGAAATTTTTTGCTTTTTCCTGCTAATCCTAGCATGATAAAGAAGATTCAAAGAGAGTGAGATGCCAGCTCCTTTCATTCAGTCAGTAGCTTCAAACATTTCTGGTATATGAAAAACGTTTTTCAATGGCAAAAATCAATGAATATTGTAAATGCACAAACAGTAATATCTCCACATTGCACGGTGCAATTCTGAAATTTTTAGCTTTTTCCTGTTAATCCTAGCATGATAAAGAAGATTCAAAGAGAGTGAGATGCCAGCTCCTTTCATTCAGTCAGTAGCTTCAAACATTTCTGGTATATGAAAAACATGTTTTTCAATGGCAAAAATCAATGAATATTGTAAATGCACAAACAGTAATATCTCCACATTGCAAGGTGCAATTCTGAAATTTTTTGCTTTTTCCTGCTAATCCTAGCATGATAAAGAAGATTCAAAGAGAGTGAGATGCCAGCTCCTTTCATTCAGTCAGTAGCTTCAAACATTTCTGGTATATGAAAAACATGTTTTTCAATGGCAAAAATCAATGAATATTGTAAATGCACAAACAGTAATATCTCCACATTGCACGGTGCAATTCTGAAATTTTTAGCTTTTTCCTGTTAATCCTAGCATGATAAAGAAGATTCAAAGAGAGTGAGATGCCAGCTCCTTTCATTCAGTCAGTAGCTTCAAACATTTCTGGTATATGAAAAACGTTTTTCAATGGCAAAAATCAATGAATATTGTAAATGCACAAACAGTAATATCTCCACATTGCAAGGTGCAATTCTGAAATTTTTTGCTTTTTCCTGTTAATCCTAGCATGATAAAGAAGATTCAAAGAGAGTGAGATGCCAGCTCCTTTCATTCAGTCAGTAGCTTCAAACATTTCTGGTATATGAAAAACGTTTTTCAATGGCAAAAATCAATGAATATTGTAAATGCACAAACAGTAATATCTCCGCATTGCAAGGTGCAATTCTGAAATTTTTTGCTTTTTCCTGCTAATCCTAGCATGATAAAGAAGATTCAAAGAGAGTGAGATGCCAGCTCCTTTCATTCAGTCAGTAGCTTCAAACATTTCTGGTATATGAAAAACATGTTTTTCAATGGCAAAAATCAATGAATATTGTAAAAGCACAAACAGTAATATCTCCACATTGCACGGTGCAATTCTGAAATTTTTAGCTTTTTCCTGTTAATCCTAGCATGATAAAGAAGATTCAAAGAGAGTGAGATGCCAGCTCCTTTCATTCAGTCAGTAGCTTCAAACATTTCTGGTATATGAAAAACATGTTTTTCAATGGCAAAAATCAATGAATATTGTAAATGCACAAACAGTAATATCTCCACATTGCAAGGTGCAATTCTGAAATTTTTAGCTTTTTCCTGTTAATCCTAGCATGATAAAGAAGATTCAAAGAGAGTGAGATGCCAGCTCCTTTCATTCAATCAGTAGCTTCAAACATTTCTGGTATATGAAAAACATGTTTTTCAATGGCAAAAATCAATGAATATTGTAAATGCACAAACAGTAATATCTCCGCATTGCAAGGTGCAATTCTGAAATTTTTTGCTTTTTCCTGCTAATCCTAGCATGATAAAGAAGATTCAAAGAGAGTGAGATACCAGCTCCTTTCATTCAGTCAGTAGCTTCAAACATTTCTGGTATATGAAAAACATGTTTTTCAATGGCAAAAATCAATGAATATTGTAAATGCACAAACAGTAATATCTCCACATTGCACGGTGCAATTCTGAAATTTTTAGCTTTTTCCTACTAATCCTAGCATGATAAAGAAGATTCAAAGAGAGTGAGATGCCAGCTCCTTTCATTCAGTCAGTAGCTTCAAACATTTCTGGTATATGAAAAACATGTTTTTCAATGGCAAAAATCAATGAATATTGTAAATGCACAAACAGTAATATCTCCACATTGCAAGGTGCAATTCTGAAATTTTTTGCTTTTTCCTGCTAATCCTAGCATGATAAAGAAGATTCAAAGAGAGTGAGATGCCAGCTCCTTTCATTCAGTCAGTAGCTTCAAACATTTCTGGTATATGAAAAACATGTTTTTCAATGGCAAAAATCAATGAATATTGTAAATGCACAAACAGTAATATCTCCACATTGCAAGGTGCAATTCTGAAATTTTTTGCTTTTTCCTGCTAATCCTAGCATGATAAAGAAGATTCAAAGAGAGTGAGATGCCAGCTCCTTTCATTCAGTCAGTAGCTTCAAACATTTCTGGTATATGAAAAACATGTTTTTCAATGGCAAAAATCAATGAATATTGTAAATGCACAAACAGTAATATCTCCACATTGCACGGTGCAATTCTGAAATTTTTAGCTTTTTCCTGTTAATCCTAGCATGATAAAGAAGATTCAAAGAGAGTGAGATGCCAGCTCCTTTCATTCAGTCAGTAGCTTCAAACATTTCTGGTATATGAAAAACGTTTTTCAATGGCAAAAATCAATGAATATTGTAAATGCACAAACAGTAATATCTCCACATTGCAAGGTGCAATTCTGAAATTTTTTGCTTTTTCCTGTTAATCCTAGCATGATAAAGAAGATTCAAAGAGAGTGAGATGCCAGCTCCTTTCATTCAGTCAGTAGCTTCAAACATTTCTGGTATATGAAAAACGTTTTTCAATGGCAAAAATCAATGAATATTGTAAATGCACAAACAGTAATATCTCCGCATTGCAAGGTGCAATTCTGAAATTTTTTGCTTTTTCCTGCTAATCCTAGCATGATAAAGAAGATTCAAAGAGAGTGAGATGCCAGCTCCTTTCATTCAGTCAGTAGCTTCAAACATTTCTGGTATATGAAAAACATGTTTTTCAATGGCAAAAATCAATGAATATTGTAAAAGCACAAACAGTAATATCTCCACATTGCACGGTGCAATTCTGAAATTTTTAGCTTTTTCCTGTTAATCCTAGCATGATAAAGAAGATTCAAAGAGAGTGAGATGCCAGCTCCTTTCATTGTCAGTAGCTTCAAACATTTCTGGTATATGAAAAACATGTTTTTCAATGGCAAAAATCAATGAATATTGTAAATGCACAAACAGTAATATCTCCGCATTGCAAGGTGCAATTCTGAAATTTTTTGCTTTTTCCTGCTAATCCTAGCATGATAAAGAAGATTCAAAGAGAGTGAGATGCCAGCTCCTTTCATTCAGTCAGTAGCTTCAAACATTTCTGGTATATGAAAAACATGTTTTTCAATGGCAAAAATCAATGAATATTGTAAATGCACAAACAGTAATATCTCCACATTGCAAGGTGCAATTCTGAAATTTTTTGCTTTTTCCTGCTAATCCTAGCATGATAAAGAAGATTCAAAGAGAGTGAGATGCCAGCTCCTTTCATTCAGTCAGTAGCTTCAAACATTTCTGGTATATGAAAAACATGTTTTTCAATGGCAAAAATCAATGAATATTGTAAATGCACAAACAGTAATATCTCCACATTGCAAGGTGCAATTCTGAAATTTTTTGCTTTTTCCTGCTAATCCTAGCATGATAAAGAAGATTCAAAGAGAGTGAGATGCCAGCTCCTTTCATTCAGTCAGTAGCTTCAAACATTTCTGGTATATGAAAAACATGTTTTTCAATGGCAAAAATCAATGAATATTGTAAATGCACAAACAGTAATATCTCCACATTGCACGGTGCAATTCTGAAATTTTTAGCTTTTTCCTGTTAATCCTAGCATGATAAAGAAGATTCAAAGAGAGTGAGATGCCAGCTCCTTTCATTCAGTCAGTAGCTTCAAACATTTCTGGTATATGAAAAACGTTTTTCAATGGCAAAAATCAATGAATATTGTAAATGCACAAACAGTAATATCTCCACATTGCAAGGTGCAATTCTGAAATTTTTTGCTTTTTCCTGTTAATCCTAGCATGATAAAGAAGATTCAAAGAGAGTGAGATGCCAGCTCCTTTCATTCAGTCAGTAGCTTCAAACATTTCTGGTATATGAAAAACATGTTTTTCAATGGCAAAAATCAATGAATATTGTAAATGCACAAACAGTAATATCTCCGCATTGCAAGGTGCAATTCTGAAATTTTTTGCTTTTTCCTGCTAATCCTAGCATGATAAAGAAGATTCAAAGAGAGTGAGATGCCAGCTCCTTTCATTCAGTCAGTAGCTTCAAACATTTCTGGTATATGAAAAACATGTTTTTCAATGGCAAAAATCAATGAATATTGTAAAAGCACAAACAGTAATATCTCCACATTGCACGGTGCAATTCTGAAATTTTTAGCTTTTTCCTGTTAATCCTAGCATGATAAAGAAGATTCAAAGAGAGTGAGATGCCAGCTCCTTTCATTCAGTCAGTAGCTTCAAACATTTCTGGTATATGAAAAACATGTTTTTCAATGGCAAAAATCAATGAATATTGTAAATGCACAAACAGTAATATCTCCGCATTGCAAGGTGCAATTCTGAAATTTTTTGCTTTTTCCTGCTAATCCTAGCATGATAAAGAAGATTCAAAGAGAGTGAGATGCCAGCTCCTTTCATTCAGTCAGTAGCTTCAAACATTTCTGGTATATGAAAAACATGTTTTTCAATGGCAAAAATCAATGAATATTGTAAATGCACAAACAGTAATATCTCCACATTGCAAGGTGCAATTCTGAAATTTTTTGCTTTTTCCTGCTAATCCTAGCATGATAAAGAAGATTCAAAGAGAGTGAGATGCCAGCTCCTTTCATTCAGTCAGTAGCTTCAAACATTTCTGGTATATGAAAAACATGTTTTTCAATGGCAAAAATCAATGAATATTGTAAATGCACAAACAGTAATATCTCCACATTGCACGGTGCAATTCTGAAATTTTTAGCTTTTTCCTGTTAATCCTAGCATGATAAAGAAGATTCAAAGAGAGTGAGATGCCAGCTCCTTTCATTCAGTCAGTAGCTTCAAACATTTCTGGTATATGAAAAACGTTTTTCAATGG
Organism: Phyllobates terribilis; assembly: GCF_046119375.1. NCBI lineage: Eukaryota > Metazoa > Chordata > Amphibia > Anura > Dendrobatidae > Phyllobates > Phyllobates terribilis. The sequence continues at coordinate 22,913 of NW_027371242.1, forward strand.
CAAAAATCAATGAATATTGTAAATGCACAAACAGTAATATCTCCACATTGCAAGGTGCAATTCTGAAATTTTTTGCTTTTTCCTGTTAATCCTAGCATGATAAAGAAGATTCAAAGAGAGTGAGATGCCAGCTCCTTTCATTCAGTCAGTAGCTTCAAACATTTCTGGTATATGAAAAACATGTTTTTCAATGGCAAAAATCAATGAATATTGTAAATGCACAAACAGTAATATCTCCACATTGCAAGGTGCAATTCTGAAATTTTTTGCTTTTTCCTGCTAATCCTAGCATGATAAAGAAGATTCAAAGAGAGTGAGATGCCAGCTCCTTTCATTCAGTCAGTAGCTTCAAACATTTCTGGTATATGAAAAACATGTTTTTCAATGGCAAAAATCAATGAATATTGTAAATGCACAAACAGTAATATCTCCACATTGCACGGTGCAATTCTGAAATTTTTAGCTTTTTCCTGTTAATCCTAGCATGATAAAGAAGATTCAAAGAGAGTGAGATGCCAGCTCCTTTCATTCAGTCAGTAGCTTCAAACATTTCTGGTATATGAAAAACGTTTTTCAATGGCAAAAATCAATGAATATTGTAAATGCACAAACAGTAATATCTCCACATTGCAAGGTGCAATTCTGAAATTTTTTGCTTTTTCCTGTTAATCCTAGCATGATAAAGAAGATTCAAAGAGAGTGAGATGCCAGCTCCTTTCATTGTCAGTAGCTTCAAACATTTCTGGTATATGAAAAACATGTTTTTCAATGGCAAAAATCAATGAATATTGTAAATGCACAAACAGTAATATCTCCACATTGCACGGTGCAATTCTGAAATTTTTAGCTTTTTCCTGTTAATCCTAGCATGATAAAGAAGATTCAAAAAGAGTGAGATGCCAGCTCCTTTCATTCAGTCAGTAGCTTCAAACATTTCTGGTATATGAAAAACATGTTTTTCAATGGCAAAAATCAATGAATATTGTAAATGCACAAACAGTAATATCTCCACATTGCAAGGTGCAATTCTGAAATTTTTAGCTTTTTCCTGTTAATCCTAGCATGATAAAGAAGATTCAAAGAGAGTGAGATGCCAGCTCCTTTCATTCAATCAGTAGCTTCAAACATTTCTGGTATATGAAAAACATGTTTTTCAATGGCAAAAATCAATGAATATTGTAAATGCACAAACAGTAATATCTCCGCATTGCAAGGTGCAATTCTGAAATTTTTTGCTTTTTCCTGCTAATCCTAGCATGATAAAGAAGATTCAAAGAGAGTGAGATGCCAGCTCCTTTCATTCAGTCAGTAGCTTCAAACATTTCTGGTATATGAAAAACATGTTTTTCAATGGCAAAAATCAATGAATATTGTAAATGCACAAACAGTAATATCTCCACATTGCACGGTGCAATTCTGAAATTTTTAGCTTTTTCCTACTAATCCTAGCATGATAAAGAAGATTCAAAGAGAGTGAGATGCCAGCTCCTTTCATTCAGTCAGTAGCTTCAAACATTTCTGGTATATGAAAAACATGTTTTTCAATGGCAAAAATCAATGAATATTGTAAATGCACAAACAGTAATATCTCCACATTGCAAGGTGCAATTCTGAAATTTTTTGCTTTTTCCTGCTAATCCTAGCATGATAAAGAAGATTCAAAGAGAGTGAGATGCCAGCTCCTTTCATTCAGTCAGTAGCTTCAAACATTTCTGGTATATGAAAAACGTTTTTCAATGGCAAAAATCAATGAATATTGTAAATGCACAAACAGTAATATCTCCACATTGCACGGTGCAATTCTGAAATTTTTAGCTTTTTCCTGTTAATCCTAGCATGATAAAGAAGATTCAAAGAGAGTGAGATGCCAGCTCCTTTCATTCAGTCAGTAGCTTCAAACATTTCTGGTATATGAAAAACATGTTTTTCAATGGCAAAAATCAATGAATATTGTAAATGCACAAACAGTAATATCTCCACATTGCAAGGTGCAATTCTGAAATTTTTTGCTTTTTCCTGCTAATCCTAGCATGATAAAGAAGATTCAAAGAGAGTGAGATGCCAGCTCCTTTCATTCAGTCAGTAGCTTCAAACATTTCTGGTATATGAAAAACATGTTTTTCAATGGCAAAAATCAATGAATATTGTAAATGCACAAACAGTAATATCTCCACATTGCACGGTGCAATTCTGAAATTTTTAGCTTTTTCCTGTTAATCCTAGCATGATAAAGAAGATTCAAAGAGAGTGAGATGCCAGCTCCTTTCATTCAGTCAGTAGCTTCAAACATTTCTGGTATATGAAAAACATGTTTTTCAATGGCAAAAATCAATGAATATTGTAAATGCACAAACAGTAATATCTCCGCATTGCAAGGTGCAATTCTGAAATTTTTTGCTTTTTCCTGCTAATCCTAGCATGATAAAGAAGATTCAAAGAGAGTGAGATGCCAGCTCCTTTCATTCAGTCAGTAGCTTCAAACATTTCTGGTATATGAAAAACATGTTTTTCAATGGCAAAAATCAATGAATATTGTAAAAGCACAAACAGTAATATCTCCACATTGCACGGTGCAATTCTGAAATTTTTAGCTTTTTCCTGTTAATCCTAGCATGATAAAGAAGATTCAAAGAGAGTGAGATGCCAGCTCCTTTCATTGTCAGTAGCTTCAAACATTTCTGGTATATGAAAAACATGTTTTTCAATGGCAAAAATCAATGAATATTGTAAATGCACAAACAGTAATATCTCCGCATTGCAAGGTGCAATTCTGAAATTTTTTGCTTTTTCCTGCTAATCCTAGCATGATAAAGAAGATTCAAAGAGAGTGAGATGCCAGCTCCTTTCATTCAGTCAGTAGCTTCAAACATTTCTGGTATATGAAAAACATGTTTTTCAATGGCAAAAATCAATGAATATTGTAAATGCACAAACAGTAATATCTCCACATTGCAAGGTGCAATTCTGAAATTTTTTGCTTTTTCCTGCTAATCCTAGCATGATAAAGAAGATTCAAAGAGAGTGAGATGCCAGCTCCTTTCATTCAGTCAGTAGCTTCAAACATTTCTGGTATATGAAAAACATGTTTTTCAATGGCAAAAATCAATGAATATTGTAAATGCACAAACAGTAATATCTCCACATTGCACGGTGCAATTCTGAAATTTTTAGCTTTTTCCTGTTAATCCTAGCATGATAAAGAAGATTCAAAGAGAGTGAGATGCCAGCTCCTTTCATTCAGTCAGTAGCTTCAAACATTTCTGGTATATGAAAAACATGTTTTTCAATGGCAAAAATCAATGAATATTGTAAATGCACAAACAGTAATATCTCCACATTGCAAGGTGCAATTCTGAAATTTTTTGCTTTTTCCTGCTAATCCTAGCATGATAAAGAAGATTCAAAGAGAGTGAGATGCCAGCTCCTTTCATTCAGTCAGTAGCTTCAAACATTTCTGGTATATGAAAAACATGTTTTTCAATGGCAAAAATCAATGAATATTGTAAATGCACAAACAGTAATATCTCCACATTGCACGGTGCAATTCTGAAATTTTTAGCTTTTTCCTGTTAATCCTAGCATGATAAAGAAGATTCAAAGAGAGTGAGATGCCAGCTCCTTTCATTCAGTCAGTAGCTTCAAACATTTCTGGTATATGAAAAACGTTTTTCAATGGCAAAAATCAATGAATATTGTAAATGCACAAACAGTAATATCTCCACATTGCAAGGTGCAATTCTGAAATTTTTTGCTTTTTCCTGTTAATCCTAGCATGATAAAGAAGATTCAAAGAGAGTGAGATGCCAGCTCCTTTCATTCAGTCAGTAGCTTCAAACATTTCTGGTATATGAAAAACGTTTTTCAATGGCAAAAATCAATGAATATTGTAAATGCACAAACAGTAATATCTCCGCATTGCAAGGTGCAATTCTGAAATTTTTTGCTTTTTCCTGCTAATCCTAGCATGATAAAGAAGATTCAAAGAGAGTGAGATGCCAGCTCCTTTCATTCAGTCAGTAGCTTCAAACATTTCTGGTATATGAAAAACATGTTTTTCAATGGCAAAAATCAATGAATATTGTAAAAGCACAAACAGTAATATCTCCACATTGCACGGTGCAATTCTGAAATTTTTAGCTTTTTCCTGTTAATCCTAGCATGATAAAGAAGATTCAAAGAGAGTGAGATGCCAGCTCCTTTCATTGTCAGTAGCTTCAAACATTTCTGGTATATGAAAAACATGTTTTTCAATGGCAAAAATCAATGAATATTGTAAATGCACAAACAGTAATATCTCCGCATTGCAAGGTGCAATTCTGAAATTTTTTGCTTTTTCCTGCTAATCCTAGCATGATAAAGAAGATTCAAAGAGAGTGAGATGCCAGCTCCTTTCATTCAGTCAGTAGCTTCAAACATTTCTGGTATATGAAAAACATGTTTTTCAATGGCAAAAATCAATGAATATTGTAAATGCACAAACAGTAATATCTCCACATTGCAAGGTGCAATTCTGAAATTTTTTGCTTTTTCCTGCTAATCCTAGCATGATAAAGAAGATTCAAAGAGAGTGAGATGCCAGCTCCTTTCATTCAGTCAGTAGCTTCAAACATTTCTGGTATATGAAAAACATGTTTTTCAATGGCAAAAATCAATGAATATTGTAAATGCACAAACAGTAATATCTCCACATTGCAAGGTGCAATTCTGAAATTTTTTGCTTTTTCCTGCTAATCCTAGCATGATAAAGAAGATTCAAAGAGAGTGAGATGCCAGCTCCTTTCATTCAGTCAGTAGCTTCAAACATTTCTGGTATATGAAAAACATGTTTTTCAATGGCAAAAATCAATGAATATTGTAAATGCACAAACAGTAATATCTCCACATTGCACGGTGCAATTCTGAAATTTTTAGCTTTTTCCTGTTAATCCTAGCATGATAAAGAAGATTCAAAGAGAGTGAGATGCCAGCTCCTTTCATTCAGTCAGTAGCTTCAAACATTTCTGGTATATGAAAAACGTTTTTCAATGGCAAAAATCAATGAATATTGTAAATGCACAAACAGTAATATCTCCACATTGCAAGGTGCAATTCTGAAATTTTTTGCTTTTTCCTGTTAATCCTAGCATGATAAAGAAGATTCAAAGAGAGTGAGATGCCAGCTCCTTTCATTCAGTCAGTAGCTTCAAACATTTCTGGTATATGAAAAACATGTTTTTCAATGGCAAAAATCAATGAATATTGTAAATGCACAAACAGTAATATCTCCGCATTGCAAGGTGCAATTCTGAAATTTTTTGCTTTTTCCTGCTAATCCTAGCATGATAAAGAAGATTCAAAGAGAGTGAGATGCCAGCTCCTTTCATTCAGTCAGTAGCTTCAAACATTTCTGGTATATGAAAAACATGTTTTTCAATGGCAAAAATCAATGAATATTGTAAAAGCACAAACAGTAATATCTCCACATTGCACGGTGCAATTCTGAAATTTTTAGCTTTTTCCTGTTAATCCTAGCATGATAAAGAAGATTCAAAGAGAGTGAGATGCCAGCTCCTTTCATTCAGTCAGTAGCTTCAAACATTTCTGGTATATGAAAAACATGTTTTTCAATGGCAAAAATCAATGAATATTGTAAATGCACAAACAGTAATATCTCCGCATTGCAAGGTGCAATTCTGAAATTTTTTGCTTTTTCCTGCTAATCCTAGCATGATAAAGAAGATTCAAAGAGAGTGAGATGCCAGCTCCTTTCATTCAGTCAGTAGCTTCAAACATTTCTGGTATATGAAAAACATGTTTTTCAATGGCAAAAATCAATGAATATTGTAAATGCACAAACAGTAATATCTCCACATTGCAAGGTGCAATTCTGAAATTTTTTGCTTTTTCCTGCTAATCCTAGCATGATAAAGAAGATTCAAAGAGAGTGAGATGCCAGCTCCTTTCATTCAGTCAGTAGCTTCAAACATTTCTGGTATATGAAAAACATGTTTTTCAATGGCAAAAATCAATGAATATTGTAAATGCACAAACAGTAATATCTCCACATTGCACGGTGCAATTCTGAAATTTTTAGCTTTTTCCTGTTAATCCTAGCATGATAAAGAAGATTCAAAGAGAGTGAGATGCCAGCTCCTTTCATTCAGTCAGTAGCTTCAAACATTTCTGGTATATGAAAAACGTTTTTCAATGGCAAAAATCAATGAATATTGTAAATGCACAAACAGTAATATCTCCACATTGCAAGGTGCAATTCTGAAATTTTTTGCTTTTTCCTGTTAATCCTAGCATGATAAAGAAGATTCAAAGAGAGTGAGATGCCAGCTCCTTTCATTCAGTCAGTAGCTTCAAACATTTCTGGTATATGAA